>NC_049906.1:18194472-18396068 GCF_001411555.2 Juglans regia | reverse complement strand
TAACTCACCCCTTATCTCCATATTTTTTTCAGATATTTTTTATGGTTCAGTTGGAGAACAAGAGTAGAACGTTTTAGCAGGTGTGATGATTAGAGAGAATAAGTGCCCGAGGGTACAAGTGTTTATCTAAGAGTCGTAGTTAGTAAACCAAATTTATGTTTCAGATATTTTGATTTGATGAGTTAAGGATATTTTCGAGTTTTAGGGAGTTTTTAATTTTTGTTATTGAGATTTTCTTTATTGTCCCCATGGAGGAATTTAGATATTTGGATTGATTAAATTGATTAATATTTTATGGATTTTCTGGATTTTATAGTTGTGTTATTTAAGTTGATTTTAAGTATTAAGAGTTAACTCTCTGGACCTCCGGGAATGGGGCGTTACAGTCCGTCCGATCCCAAGCTGAATCTGGGGGCGTCACAGGGTGGTCACAAAGCAATATTAGACTTAAAATTTTTGTCTTCACTAGGCTAGAATTTCTTCAAGTATTAGAGATAGTACGTGGTTGTAATATGTGTACTCGTGTGTTTCAGGAAGTGACACATGACTCTTGCTTGGATACCTTAGAACCTTGAGGGAGCCACAAATTAGGAGAATTTGAATCTCTCGATGGATGGAGGATTCGCTGAAACTATACGTCTGCAGGTTGAAATTCTTAGACAACAACAATAGTAGTAAGCGCACATTCCCAGAATAGAAGTTAGGGGTTGTCCATATGAGAATTTCTTGATCCATTGTTACCTGAGTTTTTCTAGTAATGAAGGGCCACTAAGAGCCGAGAAATCGATTATTGATCTCGAAAGGAATGGTATAATTCTGGTGTATATATATATATATATTTGGGGTGAATAAGTCTTTGAGCAGTAAGGAAAGTAGTGATTTCACTTAAGTAAGGATTTAGTATGCTAGATGGGTAGCCAAGAAGTCATTAAGTTTTGGTAATGACCTTCACGAGTGTTATTCTTTTCTCTTATATGGTGGTAGTTTTTTTTTTTTAACCAATTGATAGATATAGAAAAAAATGGTGTGGAATATGATGACGTTACCTCATGAAGAACGTACCTACCACAACACTCGTCTATGTGGTTAGATCAGGAGAGCGTCAAAGCGAAGTTGGCACGGGATGGTGCTGAGTCCAGCAGAGTAGTAGAAGGGCGTGTCGTAGCCGCCAACACTGAGCCATAGCGTCAAGATCATTTATGCCATCAACTCACTGCGAACGTTTGCTGGTAGAGGGTAAGCAGCCAAATAACGGCAATGAAGAGGTCGTGCAGCACCTCCACCTAGCTCATTTCGGCAAAGTGGCATATGATTCAGAGGATGACGTGTGCTACTACTCACCCCAACACAACTGTCGATGGACATCGATGCACCCTATTGGAGCCGACCAGTGACTCCAGTGATGGACATTAGGTTTGGTGAGCAACATTTTCTCCCTAACTTATGGTATACGCCATTAGACTCAATTGATTATTTTGGATTTTATGGCACGATGATTCCATTTTCAGTTTTCAGGCGATACGCTTGTTCGAAAATACGTTTTGCTTATTTCGAGGCACTTTGGGGTAGAATTTCAATAAACGAATTGCAAAGTTAGGTTTGTATGAATATTTAGGATTATACAGTACAAAGTTTATTTTTCACTTTCCTGGAGTGAATAGTAACCTTAATAATAGCGTCCAGTGCAGTGTTTTCAAAATCACAGTATGAAATATCCAAATTTGGTTAGTGAAGTTTTATTTGGACACTTGGCAAGATCTTAGCCACACTTGGTAAATAGTATTAGACACTTGGCAACATGAGGAACCATTAGATGGATTTGTGAAGGAAATCAAGTGTGAGATCATGCCAGCTAAGCAAAATCTTATTTTCCATCTAATCAACCACATTGTGCCAAACCAAAGAGGGTTTCAACCCTAGTGAAACCCATTTGAATCCATTTGAAACCCCAAAAACTTGGTTGAAACATGTGACGCCTATAGATTCTGCTTGGGATCAGACATACATCTAATGCGTCGAGACATGCAACACGGTTACCTGCCTCCGTTTATGACATATAAGATGCAATATTCCTAACATGGATCTAGCATTATGCAATACTTGCAGCGGATAATTTTTTTTTAAACAATACTTTGCACCAAGCTTATAATATCCCAAATACTTAAAACATACTTCTTACATAAAGACGTTCTAAACAACTGAGATCATAACACTAGTCCAAAATGGTTGTAAACAAAAGAGTGTTGGAGATTGAACTCCACAAATACAAGTAGTAATCTAAGATAACTACATCTACATTGCATCATCGCTTAGTCGACGTTTCCAGTTGGTCGATTACATCTATGTTGCATCAACGCTTAGTCGACGTTTCCAGTTGGTCGATTCCCGATTCTCCTTTTGATCCTGTAACAAGATCTACCATTCGGGTGGAATGGTAGTTGTGATTACCACAGTGAGATTTGATTACAAATCTCAGCAAATTAACAAAAAACCTTCATACAGGTTCATGATGCATGCATGGCAATAAAGTGCATGACAATAAAGGCATGAATGCACAATCAAAGTTAATAGTAAACATAACATAACCTAACATAACATGTCATGAAATAATAAGCATAACATGGCATGAGCTTGCATAACTTGAACTGAAACTGAAACTTAGCTTGACGTGACATAAACTTGAAACTTGACATGACCGTAAATTTGAACATAACATAACATGAAACATGACTTGAACGTGAAATATATGGACTTAGAATCTTATTCAATAGACTTAATTAATAAAGTGAGCATACGGATGCCACACGGGTCCCTTTGAGTCGTGCGTCCCTGCCGATTACCGCATCACAACATAGGTGTCTATACTTGCTATGAGTGCGTTAATACGTACTCCACAGTTGATGTGGCCCCACGTATTTTACATGTCATAATAATTGTGTCTCACATAGTATCTGCTCCAAAGTTATTGTGGCCCCTTGAATTGTTTGTGCCACACTTGCTATGGACACATGTAAAATAAAGTGTGGCTCAATCGGCATTAATGTCTAGCAGGCTCCGATGACTAGCTAGTTAGGCCCCATTCGCAACATGTTGACCACACTTTGTCAACCCATGGAATTCTCTACATATTTAGACACTCCAGCATGAACAAAGGAGTTCCACGAACCCTATTCTAGCGCTTAGGGTCATGATAGACATGAATAACTTAACAAGATTGTTCTTGAGATACACAAACTATATTCGAGATGAGATGACATGAATACAAAAAGACAGAAGTTCTAACATAGTGTAACGTGACATAAATGTAAGACGACAGACATGACATACTTTGAGATATAAATGTAACAGACAACATTTCATAGCATGACATACATGTAACAGACAATATTTTGTAACATGACATAACATATAACAGACAATATTTCATAATATGACATAACATATGACAGTGAATATTACGTAACATGACATATATGTAACAAATAGCAAACGTAATGTGACATACTTGCAATAGATAGTAACATGACACAGAATATATTGTATAACAGATATGTATTTCGTGATAGAATAATTCGTGTAATAGATAAACATGTGATGATATAGCATGACATGACATATAAACAATATATGAACATAAACTGTAGTTCCCTTACCCATCACAAATACACAGTAAACTAATAGTAAGTTAAGAGCTAACTTGTCACGATCGTCACGTTCTACTAGAATAAAGTGCGAAACACAAAGAACTGTAAGAGGGTATTCTAAAAGTTACAAATTTAATTACTAACAATTAGAAATGTGAGAATATAAAATTTAGAGTAAAATTACCATTTTACCCTCTACATGTTGGAAAATGACCATTTTACACCAAACATACGGATTTCACATTCTAACTTCAAAAATTATTAAAATTTACATTTCTCATGTAAATTTTGTCCTAAACTCAAATATCTACTTAAAAAAATTTAAAACCATTCACAACCATGGAAAACTCACTCTGGCCGAAACATGCATAGGCCATTTATCTTGATTTTGGTTGCAATTTCTTCCATCTTCAAAACTCATGATTAAACCAAAATTTTGTAACAAAGATCTTCCTATCCTAAGTTTAAAAACACACTTAAAATATCCATTAAGAAAAAGTTAATCATCAACACCAAACTTTTTGTAAGATGACACAAATTTTTTAACAAAAAATAAATCCTTAAATCACAAGTTTTGACTTTAATAGAATTATCTCCAAAAATTCCAAAAGATAAATCTTACTTCTAACATATTCATAACATCATCCTAAAATCAACCATGCTTTAAATCGTCAAACAAAAGTCACCAAAAATTACAAAACAACGCTTGGATTTTTTTCACCCTTCATTTCATTTCATCAATTTTCCACGCCGTTCTTAGAGAGAAACCCCAAAAAGCTCTATCGGACAGATTTTTGAGTTATTTTGCATGGTGCTTTTGACCCATTGTAAGTATTTTCTTACAACAATGCTTTCATGAAAGTTGTTCTTTTTTTAGTTTAATTGTTGTGGATATCTTAATCGTTTAATTTCATAGTCATTTGATTGGTCAAAATTTATTTTAACCATGGAAAGGTTTTTCTAGGAGTTAAACTTGAGAGTGTGTTATACTTTGGAGTTTTTAACCAAGCTAATGTTTGATGCATGACTAAAGCTTTTGATAAAAGATTTTCTTAAATCTAGAAACTTAGAACTAGAAGATGAAAAACAGTTTCTGTTTTGAGAAAATTTGAATATTTTGTGATCTAATCTTACTCCAATCGCTTTGATTTTTTTTTATTTGATGATCTAAAACCTCTTATATGCATGTTAGGATTTTAGTTTGAAGAGTTTTAGTTGTAGTTTCAAAGATGTGAGTTTTTGTTTTATGCAAAAGGATATTCGGTTAGGCCAAAGAATTGATGGTTTTAGCTAGATCCAAGTTTTGGGATTTTTTTAGTTCTGTGATTTTAAGTTTAATGTTGGATCTTCTTTAGGACACATTTGCAAATCATGAGATGTTTGGGTTTGAAGATATCATCTTTTTAAACCATGGATCAAGTGTGGAGTCGAATACTCTAAGTGTAGTTTTGTGATTTTTGGTGACTTTTGTTAAATGATTCAAAGCATGATTGTTCTTAAGATGATATTAGGAATATGTTAAGTAAGATTTGTTTTTTAGGAATTCTTGGAGATGTTTTGAAAAAGGTCAAAAATTTTGATTCAAGAGTTTGCTTTTATTTAAAAAGTTTGGATCTTTTTACTAAAAGGTTTAATGGTGATGATTAGTATTTTTCTAATGGATGTTTAAGTATGTTTCTAAACTTAGGGTATGAAGATCTTTGTTGCAAAATTTTGGTTATAAGACTCGTACTGTAATCATGGATGTTTATGGGAGACGGGTCTCAACTGACTGTAATCTCAAAATGGGAGACTGGGCTGCATAATTACATCACCAAAATATATTATTGGGCTAGTTCATCGAGTAACTCATGTAACTCGACTAACGATGTCAAAATATTGTCCAAAAACCTAACTATGGAGTCTGTAAGCTTCGCGTCGCATTTGAGGTGTCTAATCAACTTCCTTTAGTTTGCCAGTGTGCGCTCCTTGCTCTGTTCCTGACAAATTGCCTAACATTCGGGAGAAATGGTAGTTGGGACTATCATTGTGAGATTTGATTACAAATCTCAGCAAGTTAACAGGAAACTTCCACACAAGTTAATAATGCATGCATGATGGTGAAGGCATGAATGCATAATCAAGGTCAATAATAAACATAACATGACATGAACTGATATAACTTGAACTAAAATGTGAACTAAACTGGAAACTTGACATGACATGAAGTTGAAACTGAGACTTGACTTGACGTGACATGAACGTAAACTGGCTTGGACATGAATGTGAACTTGAAACATGACTGAGCATGAAATTGAACGTGAACTGACTTGAACATGAACATGAACTTGAAACATGACTGAACGTGAAATTGAATGTAAACTGAACATTAACTGACTTAGACATGAATGTGAACTGAAACATGACGTGAATGTGAAATACATGAAGTTGGAACATAACATGGACATGCACTTGAAACGTATTCTTGACTCATGGGGTCACCATGATAAAGTAGTCTTATCTCATGGGGTTACGATGATAGAGTAGTCTTATCTTATGGGATTACAATGATAACTTAACAACAATAACTTAATTGCACGAGGGTGTACATGAACATGAGCTTGACATGACTTGAAAGACTTTTCTTGAGGTAAACAAACTGTACTCGAGACGAAACATGGCATGAAACAAAAGCACAGAAGTCCTGACGTAGCGTAACATGGCATGAACGTACTTTGAAAGACATGACGTACTTGAAATAGATAACATTTCGTAGCATGACATAACATGTAACAGACAATATTTCATAACATGGCATAACATGTAACAAAAAATATTAAGTGACATGACATACATATAACAGATGGCATAATATAACATGACATACTTGCAACAGATAGCAATATGTGATATAATAGATTGTGTAAAAGATAAGTATTTTATGACAGCATAAATCATGTGTAACAGATAAATATGTAATGACATAACATGATATGGCATATATGATAACATAAACACATAAATTGTACTTCCCTTACCCATCACACATACACAGTAAACATATAGTAAGTTAAGAGCTATCTTACCTTGTTCGTCACGTTTTACAAGAATTCAAGTGCTTTTTAGTGCTTTTAATCACTAACAATTAGAAACATGGAAAAAGTTAAATTAGAGTAAAATTAGCAATGTACCCTTTATATGTGGAAAAATGACTATTTTACCTCTAACTTAAAGATTTTAAAAATAACTTAAAAAATCAACAAAATTTTTTTCTAAACTCAAATATCAATTTAGAAAAATTTAAAATAAAACACAACTCTGAAAAACTCTCTATGACCAAAACATCTATAGGCTATTTCTCTTAATTTTTTGTTGCAATTCTTCTAACTTCAAAATGCAGGATTAAACTGAAATTTTGCAACAAAGATATTTTTGTCCAAAGTTTAAAAACATATTTAAAACATCCATTAGAAAAATTCTAATCACCACCAATATTTTTAGTAAAAAGATCCAAACTTTTTAACTAAAAACAAACGCTTGAATCACAAGTTTTGACCTTATTCAAAACATCTCCAAGAATTCCAAAACAATAAATCTTACTTCAAACATATATATAATGTCATCCTAAGAACAATCATACTTTGAATCCTCTAACAAAAGTTACCAAAAATCACAAAACAACACTTGGAGTATTTGGCTCCACTTTTGGTCCCAAAACAGAAACTTTTTCTTAACTAGTTTTGATCAATCACTTGATCCATGGCTTAAAAAAAGTGAGATCTTCAAACCAAAACAACACAAGGTTTAGAAATGTGTCTTAAAGAAGATATAACCATTAAACTTAAAATCACATGGCTAAAATGAACCCAAAACTTGGATCTAGCAAAAAAATCAATCCTTTGGCCTAACTGAATATCCTCTTGCATAATAAAAAAAGTCATATCTTTGAAATTAGTACTAAAACTCGTCAAACTAACATCCTAACATGCATATAAGATGCTTAGGATCATCAAATAAAAATATCAAAGTCATTGGAGTAAGATTAAACCACAAAATTTTCTTCTTCCGGTTTCTAAGTTTCTAGATCTAAGAAAATCTTTCATAAAAAGCTTTAGTCATTCAACAAATTTGATGAATTAATAACATGTGAAAGTGATTTAATCAAGTTATTAAATACAAAGCTAGAATTCAGATCAAAAAGTGTTTGGAAGCCAACTTTAGGATTTGGGGAAACCATTTAGGGAAACCATTTAGGTTTTTGGTTTCAACCAAGATTTTGGAGTTTCAAATGGATTCCAGATTTTTTGGGTTTCACTAGGGTTGAAACCCTCTTTAGTTTGGCATAATTTGGTTGATTGATTGGAAAATAGGGTTTTGCTTACGTGGCATGATCTCACACCTTGATTTCCTTCACAAATCCATCTAATGGTTGCTCATGTTACCAAGTGTCTAATATTATTCATCAATTGTGGGTAAGATCTTGCCAAGTGTCCAAATAAAACTTCTCTAACCTAATTTGGACATTCCACACTGTGATTTTGAAAACACTGCACTAGATGTTATTATTCAGGTTACTATTCACTTCGGGAAAGTGAAAAATAAACTTTGCACTATAAAATCCTATATATTCATAGAACCTAACTCTGCAATTTGTTTATTGAAATTCTATCCCAAAATGCCTCGAAAAAATCAAAATACGTTTTCGAACAAGCGTATCATCCAAAAATTGAAAATGGGATTATTGCGGCGTAAAATTCTAAATAATCAACTGAGCCTAATTGCGCAGACCAGATTTCAAACTGACACTTCTAACTATCTCAAATAAATAAAATTTCGCTTCTGACACCATAGTGAGTGATAGTTCTAACTATGCTGACATACTAAAACTTACGCGATTGATCAAATCGTGAAAACTTATGGTGTTTTCATGAAGTTCCTAAAGCCTATATTAATTCAACCCTTGAATTCAGGCTATTACAAGAAGAATTTCTCTTTGGTATATTATTTGTCTTTCATGTGTGTGTGTGTGTGTATATACATACATACATATATATATATATATATATATATGTATGCATGTATTTGTCATCTATTTTTTCTACAAACTTTGTCATGTCCATGCTTCTATTACAAACAAACTTCACAGAATATTTTGAGTTGGACGCTGCTACACCGACAAGGCTATTTGAGTGTTTTCTTTCATGCATTTTTTTAACTCATTTAAACATTTAAAAAAGTTCACAATATCATTAAAAAATATTTATTTAATCATTAAGTAAAAAAATAAAAAAGACAATCGAGACCTGTTATCGAGACCCACAACTTTTTCCTTGAGTTTCTATCCATTTAATTGCTAGAAAGGAACAAGAAAAAGGAAAAGGAAACATCAAAACAAGAGGGAAAAAAAAAACAAAAAAACTAAAAAAATAATTAAAAAAATTAGGTTCTGGGTTTAAAACCCGCTACCTGGATGTGGGTATCGGCCCGGGTTTATTCTTGGCCGGAACCCGATTATTAGGGTTCCGGACTGGGCCAAGAAAAAATCTAACCCAGATGAACAAGCCTGATTACGACCTTATGGTGGATTACAATCGAAAACGATGGTCAAGTATTTGTCATTGTGTCACCAGTTGGATATTTGAGTAATTACAAGGTCTTGTGGGAATTCTTTAAGGAAGTATTATGGGTCTAAGGTCAAGGATAGCCTCATTAAGCAGAGTTCTATGTCTTTTTATTAATGGTGTGCTTAACAAGGAAAATGGCGTGGCACTAAAGTGAATGAGATTTGATTGAAGGGAGGTGATTTCGCATAAGCTCAAGGTAAATGACTATGTTCATACCCTTCTTAATATTTTATTGTAAACAAAAGTGTCATTTTTGCAAGCTATATTATGTGTACATGTTTTAACGATATATATATATATATATAATATTAGCTATCTGTGTGTGTATAGACTATTCATCGATAGCCTCTTTTTATATACCCTCTTATTATTGTATGTGATGTATGAAATGTAATGGATTACATATTTCTGACTGTTATATATAGTATTTCCATATATTAAAGGAACAAATCAAAGATAGGATAAGGAAATGAAAGACTAAATGAAAAATAACATGAAATGAACTGAATTGCATGTTTGTCTGTTCAAAGAAAAAATCATATAAAGTGCCATAACGACGAGGATGGTACCATGATGCTAAGGGGTGGACCTAGTGATGCCTATTCTCGAAGCTAGGTTCTTTTCCACTAGCTATATATGGAAGAACATGACTGCAAGGATCACTAACGGCCTAACACATGGGACTTAATAGTATGTACTGACCATGAGGTTAAAAGAGGAAAGACTATTACAACATAAATGAGATTGATGTGGCTGCACAACTGAATTGTATGATTGAGGCCATGAGAAATCAAGGGGATGTATGCATACCGATTAATGTGACTTAATGTGATGAATGTGACTTTGAAAGTTCTTGCGAAAACCTATATTTTTATACGTTTACTGTATGAAGTAGTTGATCTTGTTGAGCATTAGACTTATTTTTGTTTCAATGAATGGTTGTCCGAATAAATGCTTAAAGAGAGGTTTGAGCCACAATACGGGACTTAGCTCATGGAGAAGAGGCATATGCCTAGATCGTGTACATATATTTTTTTCATTTATGATTTTAATAGAATAAGATTTGAGAATTTTTTTCACAAGAGCTTTCGCAAACTCCCTTTTTATTTTTCACAAAGTCTGTTTTATCTTTTGAAAGGGGATGTTGGATACCCGATGCTTCATTAAGAAAATTCTTTTAAAGTCAAGTTTCATTATGGTCCCTCTGTTATCTAAAATATTAAAAATGAATAAAAAAAGGAAAAAAAATAAAGAATATTTAAATGATATATGGAAAGAATTGGCAAACTAATATATGGTGTATTGTAAAAGTAGTTGGCTAAAATAGAGAAAGTCAGTTTTAGTTAGTTATTTCATATGAAAAAGTCTTGTACACATAATATTTTTATTGATTAGATCAGAAACCTTTTTGCATAGTGGCTAAATCATAGCGCTTAGCACCATAATTTTCGAAATATATAAACAAGGATAGGAAAGAAGGATAAGCAAATAATACAACTGGGAATGGCAATATTTGAATGCGCTAACACAGCATATGTTCCTGTGACGAATGCCAAAACCATTGGTGCCATGGAAAAAAGAAGGAACAAAAAGGCTATTCCAAGAAAACTTATGCGCTTTTGGAAGAAGTCATCATCAGAAGGGAGAAGTGGAATAATAAGGTGGATAAAGATAGCAGAACTAGATAGCATCAATGATAGGGCATTTGTAATGATAAAAGCCTTGAAAGCAACACTATTCCTCAGAACTGCAGAGCCTGGATGTGGATGATCATCTCCACCAATGAAGCCCCCTGGCATGGTAATGCCTGCTGCAAAGGTCACGGTTGTAACGAGTGCAGCAACTATCATCTTCTTCTCCCACTCCTCCTCACTCTCCGCCGTCGGATAACTTTTCTTAATTTCATCATGCCCAACTTCTAATACTCGCCCTTTGGACTTTAATAATATCTTCCCACTTTTTCTGTAAAATATTTATTGGGTTGAATTGTGAGTATTCCTCATTTCTCTATAGATTGACAGAACGTGAGAAAAGAAAACAAATGCAAACAATATTTGTTTGAGAAAGCAAGGTAGCTCCGTATAAAATAAGGCCTAAAACCAGAATATATAAAGACAGTTGACTTCATATTTAAATGTATCTTCTAAAAAAACATTTAGCACTCATTAAATGAATAGAAAAATATTATATATCATTCCCAAGATGCATGTTACTCATTTCCATTCTTTATGATATATATCAAATCAAAAATATTTTGAAACAGGTTATATATGCCAGAATTATAGGAACATGTTCTTGAAAATTGTTAGCTAGGTTGTACTAGTTCGCATAATATTCAGAAAATAATAAAGTTTACATCAAAGGAAAGGCTGTGGTTTCTTTGTCACATCATCTTCAAATTGAAGTCATAACTTAAAAGGATTCGGCTTGGTTGGAACTGGACCGGATTCGGTTTCTATTGGAATTGGACCCACGCCCTATAACCCGAAACAAGTACCACGCAATATGAAAGCAAAATTGAATACTAAAACCCGTAATGTCTATAGCTACCTCGGTTGCAATTAACATGACATTTTAATTCAAACTCTTCTTCTACGAGGGAGCTTCACACTGATTTAGTGACTTTGGGCCAAATGAAAGGAAATAATGGTAATATTGTGCTCCAAGTGATAAAAAAAAAAAAAAAAAATTGTGGCTGGTCATAAATGAATATGCTATCTCAAGAGTCAAGAGACACGACATCAGACCAAAAGAATCTATTAAAAAAAGTACTATAGATTTGAATATTTTCAAATATTTTTTTTCATTAGATTTGCTATCATCCACTTCCTTAGCATATCTTATTGAAAAGAACTAAATATTCAAATATTCATTATATAATAGTATTTTTTGAAGAAAGATAAAAGATTACGTTACCCTATCAACACCACCGTCTTTTCTTCTTAAGACTCGATAAGCATTCTGGTTCTTTTTGTTGAAGACCATTTTGTCAACTCTTGGAGAATTCAGGACACGGTCGTGGTAACGAGCAGAAATGGAATAGTGATGGAGAGGTGTATTCCCGTCGTTGTCCTTCTGATTCAAAAGATTCCGGAGAGACGAATTATCTTGTATCACTAGCGCTACATCTGGCCACAAGTTGGTCATCAGGGCGAGATGGAGTGCGTTGCGGCCTTTATTGTCAACCACTTCGCAACAATCTGGACACATTGATATAATCTCTTTTGTTACTCCTTCTTTGTTGCGATGAGCTGCAATGTGAAGAGCTATCCTACCCTCTGCGTCTTTCATATATGCTACCTCTCTATCAAATTCCAGCAATAGTTTTGTTGGCTCAATGTTACCCGTGTATGCAGCCATGTGAAGCGGAGTCCAACGATTTTGGTCTACTTGTTTACATAGATCACGTCCATATGATCTTTTCAAAATGTTTTCGGTCATTCCTAAAAGAAGTTTAAAGAAGGTAAATTAATGTAATAATTTTCTGAAGAACAAAAAGGAAGACGTTATGAGACAGAAAAAGGACTATTCAGGTGATCGTTTAATGTGAAAGCCGTGTTTAGTAATCAGTCCTTTATCATCAAATAAAAAGCAAATGCAGGACATGGCAGACATCAGTCTTTATTTACCAAACAAAATTATTTGCAAGCTTGTTAAGCACGAATTTAATCTAAAACTGGCCCTGTGAATATCAAACATTTTTATATCTCATGAATTTGATGTCCTGTCAGAGCTTATTTTACCACATAAAATAGGCAATACCTGCATCATTTGAAAATGTAGCGGCATGCAAAGCCGTTCTACCCAAGGGGCCATTATAAGCTGGTGATTGGAATGTGTTCAAAATTTCAGATACCAAATCTGGAAAGTGTCTCTCGGCAGCCAAGTAAAGTGGGGTCTCACCAGCAACATTAGCACCAAACGAAAATTCTGGATCTACCTCCATTAGTAACTGTTTTACCACTTCAATGTGATTGTGACGTACAGCCTCATGTAAGGTCGTGTCTCTCTCATTGTTCAGCTTCGCAATCATCTCCGTAGTAGCTTCAACGCGTACTCCACTTTCGAGATCTTGATGTTGGGATTTTTTATGTTCAATCAGGACTTCGACTATGGAAGCATGCCCATACCTTGCCGCCACATGTAACGGAGTATCACCTTCCGCATTGGCTTTCAATAAAAGTGACGGACACTTGCCTAGTACATCTTTCACAAATTTTGCCGCTGTGGCTTGGTTAGTTCCTCCAGTAGCGGGAAACTCTTCTTCAACAAGGATACTTGAAATGCAAATATGTAGGATTGTATTTTGATTAACTGTCAAAAATCCATCAAGTGGATGGGAGATATGATCATATTGTTCAAAGGCCTCCAGGTTGCCTTGTGCCGCTGCTTTATAGATAATAGGATCCATTGCAGTGAGGCGCGTTTGTATGCTGCAAGAGAGTACTCTAGAAAATCCTATGTTAGACACAGGCATTATAGTTGATGTTACAATCAACATTTATCTATTAACGCGCAAATCCTATCCATATTATGACAAAATTCTTTTTTGACAATTTCCTCCTTCATCCGTAAGAGGAACATGGGTCTGGAAATTGGAATTCTGGATAACGCTGAGTTTTAATCTTGGGAAGGACTAAACTGAAATAGATGCACTTGAGAAATTGAAGACAAAGTTTAAGTATAAAAGAGAGTAGTAATCATATATTAATTTAATGAAAATCAAAATGTAATTAACTTGTGAAAAGTAAAGCATATATAACCATACAATCAATTAGAAATATTAAAACGGTCATCTAAGATCAAACAGAAGTTATATATGTTAAGAGATCATATAAAAACACAAGTAAAAGTAATCTTACTTCCGAGTTAGTAAGCAACGCAACCTCCAGCACCTTAATTTAACTCCTCCACCTCAAATGTGGACCGTGGTTTGGGATAGCTTGGGACTGGAGAGTTGGATCCGTTGTGATATTTATAGGGAAGGCTTACTACTCATTAGGCATTTAGCATTAGACGTAACCATTTTACTTTTTAAAGAACTAATTAAAGTGGTAATGCTTCTTTTCTGCCATATTATTAAAGTAAATATAAATGCTGTAAGAAAAGCTTATACCACACAATTTCATTTTTTTAATATATGATTTGTTATTTTTGTCATTCTATTTAAACAGACACGTATTTAAGCATTAAAATATAAGGACAAAATTGAGAAATCACATATTACTTAGGTGGATGTGTGTGGTGTAAGATTTTCTTGTAAAATTTCTCTAAAATAAGTACTATAAATACTTTCAATTTTTTATTTGTTTTAAATTGAGAGAGAAACATTTTCTTAAAAAAATTAGAAGAAAATAATGAAGCAAGAATATAAAAAAACTTAAAAAAGGACCCGTGATCTGGCGAAATGGGAGGGAAAATACTTTATTCATATTTTAAAGATTTGTAATATTGATTTTTTTAAAAAATTTATAGTTTTTTGGATTTAATTAATAAATATTTTTATTTAAAAAGTGTTTATGGTTTTAAAATTCTTAACTTTTTAAGTAGTTAATTAATAATTTTTATTTAAAAAGTGTTTATTTGCTTTATATTTTTCCTTGCTTTTATGTTTATGTCATTTTAAAAATAATTCTGGATCTTTGTTATAAGTTGAAGTTCATTCCGATATGTTTGAGTCAAAGTTAGTTAGATACAATTGATGATGTAGACAACTAAAAGTTAGATTGGGGTAATATATTTAGAGATTTGTTTTTAGTTTTTGTTATATATCTTGATTTTGTCATTTTGTGATACTAATTTCTTATATTTTAACATCTTAATGTATAGTAGAAATTGTGCCAGTGTTGTTTGTTCAATTTTATTTCATTATTTTTATAAATTTATATGGAGCTATCTTATTTCCTTACTAAGTATGTCCTCTTTTCTTCGGACTCAACTTGAAATGTTACCCACTATTTGGTTCTCTTTTGTTGTTGGAAGTAGAAATGGGAACATTTCATTTGTGTTGGTTTAGAAAATGTCGATTGTTGTTTTTTTTTTTTTTGAATGAAACATACTCATTTCATTAATAAACCGAAGTTACAAATGTGACTTATCAATACCAGAAGTTCCAATACATAGGAAATCCAGTCTATAAGCCAACTAACTCAACAGATCTGAGGCTTCCCCACACACAAATACATTTGCGGCGGACATTGTTTTAACTTCTAATCAAACTTTCTCGTAACAGATAAATCGCTCTGTAAAAACAGAGCTTACTGGTCCCCTCTATCCTCCCAGGGAAGAAGAGTACAGGACATTGCTAAGGACATCAAATCATATAGCCTATTCCTATTTTATTAAAACTAAACTAACAAACAACTACACATAACCACATTAACAACTACAAGACCACAAGCTTTGGTGAGACCCCAGACGTCACGCCCACCGCAAGCATAGTCATCTCGAGCTCTGGTTGAACGAGCACCCAGCGTCGATACGGACCACAACAGCCCGGCCGTATAACCACCAGCCGTAACCTCGTCCAACACTCTCGAAAGCCTTGCCCCGGATTACGTCCGATCTAAAGGCCCAAACCTCACTCGGGTCAACAAAAGCAATACCAACATCAGAAACAAGACAACTACAAAACACTGAAATGGACAAACAACAAAGAAACGAAACAAAAAAATAGTACAAAAAATACAAAACAGATGAACAGAACACAATGGTCGGCATTGTTTAGTGCAGAAACTGTTCACGCTGGGAGGAAAGCCGACGGTCAGACTTGGAAGACCCGGAGTCAGAGGTTCCACAGCAACCGAGCGTGGTGTCGGGAGAGGGCTCCTCGGTGGCACTTGAAGGCCACGCGCCAGCGCTGTCCGAAATTTTGTCCCGCGCGTGCGGGCTACGTGCCACTCCGATGGACGCCGGATTTGGAGGTCTTGAAGATCGGCGGCTGGGCGTCATACCGGTGGGGCGCGTGTATAGATGTGGTGGCCAGAAAGACTCGAACAGCGATCCTCCCTTATTCGGCCTAAAAACACAAAATAAAACAAAAACACTATACAGAAGTTAAAAGGACAACGAAAAGGGAGAGGGCCTGGTGGAGGGGGCGAGGAGCCGAAGCTCCCACCCCCTTTCGACAGATCTGAGGGTTTGGACGAGCTGGGGGATTTTTCGGCCGAGAGGTTCTTCGCACTGGTTTGGCGTTTATTAGTTCATCGATTGTTGTTGTACTTTGGAACAAATAATAATATTTGGTGGCCTGTTGTGTTTCAGCAATGTGTTATTGGATGATGGATGATGAATTGATTGTGAAATTCAGCAGTGAAGTATTGAGTGGTTGGCTTGTATTTGGTTATTGTAAATGATTGGGTGGCTAGTTGTGTTTCAGCACAACTTGGAATGAGAACAAGCACCTGAGATTTGGTTTTGTTTTGTTGTTTGAATAGGAACAGATAATTAATTTTAATATATGTTTTTGGTTGTTGTCGTTGGGAACAAATGACAATATTTGGTGGCTGCTTCTTTTTTAGCAGTTTTGTTTTGTTTTTTTTTTTTTTAATAGTGGTTATGTTTTTTCAATGCTGGTAATGTTTTTTCCAACTTTGTGCCCTTGATGACATGTGGCTAACAACTGATATGGCATATAAAGCTACATCTGAATTGACAGTTGAATTTTGATTGAACTGTCAATTCAGTTCAGTTTAATTTTAAACTAAATCTAATGTCTAAATATCTAATTTTAAAATCACTAAACTCATCTCAATTCAAAACTTTTTTACATATGAGATCTACAATTTTTTTCAACTCAGAACCTCTTTATATGTGAGATTTACAATCTTTTTTAATTTCTTATAAATACATATAAACTCGTATTAATATCTAAATATATTTAAATTAACTCATCTTAGATATGCTCTATAAAACTCACTCCACTATCTCAACTCAACTCAACATACAAATGAAATCTAAAAATCTTATTTAAAAATAGACTAAACATAAAATTAAAAAAAGTCATAAAAAAAATAAAATCTAAATCCAACTCTGCTTTTAAGTCGAATCGAATCAAAACCTACACAAATCAAAGTGGTGGTTGATTCGGACTACAACAAAATTAGAATTAGAATAGATCTTGGGAATTTGGACACCATTTGGATTGGAATTGGTGCTCGCCCCAATTGACTGGACACCGTGAGTACACTTTATAGACACGGTGCAGGAACAACTTTTAAGCTGTGTCCACTACTTTCGCAAAATCCTATAAATTGTTCGTTTCAACTTTTATATCTTCACTATTCATAGAATATTTGCCAAACAGCCCAAGCATTTACATCAAAATATCACCTAATTAAGGCATCTACCTAGGCCCCCCACATACACCAAAGCCTCCTACTTTTGTTATGTTTGCGTGCAACAGTTTTGTTGACATCGTTTTTCACAGGCTTAGGCGATTCTACGCCGACAATATCATGATGTGAAATATTTAGAGCCTTCGGTGGTGTTCCGTACATCCATGGGGGTGAATAAAAAATAAGTGCTGTGAAAATAAAAAGAGATGACACCAAAATTTACGTCGTTCGACAATATGCTTACGTCCACAAGCATTTGGGGAGGGAAGTCTCCAATATAATATATCTGTTTACAATCATTCATGGATCCTCATATCTTACTATATAGAGAAGGTTGGAGCTCTTCCTATCTGTCTCAAAAATCCCTCGTGATCCGTCTGTCTGTTTCTCGTCCCTTGATCTCTATATCCATCCATCTGTTGATCATCTTTTTATTTCTGTATCTCTTCGTCTGTTGATCATCTTCTTATCTCTCTATCTATCCCCTTGATTTTGTCTGGACGTCCCCTTGATGTGTCTCGGTATCCCCTTTTATATGTTTGCCTGACCTTTTACTGTACATGTCAACCTGCCATGAATTGGCAGATCCCCATTGCATGAACACTTCTCCTTCTTTCTGACCCTCTACCATTTTATAGACATACAAATCATTACAATTCTATTTTTTAAATTTATGGGAAAATAAATATGTTCAGGTTAGAAAATATTTTTTATATTTGAAAAATGTTAATTTGCCCCCTTATTTTGTTCCTAGATTTTTTTAATGTTTAAGGAAATAATTACTAGTTTATTTGTATATTTTTTTTCTAATTATTAACAAAATTTTAAGAAATATTTAAAAGAAAAAAAAATATAAAAATGAACTAAGGGATCTTTAGAGTTGCTAGCGTTGCTTCCATTTGATAGTTGCCGGTTGTATATAATCGCACATTATTATTATTATTATTATTATTATTATTATTATTATTATTATTTTTTAAGAAAACCTCTCTATTTCATTAACAAACTTCACACAATACAAAGTTTGTCTTTTCCAAACTTTCCCAATCCACACCTTTCCCTGGCATTTTCTTTTCTTTCCCTTTTACCAATGCATGATAACAACTATGAATTAAAGTCTAAGACATGGAAGATATATTTCAGACGCAATGCACGTTGCTGCGCGCGGTAAGAGATTGAGTTTTTTGAGATAAAATATTTTTTCTAAAAATACTTAATTTTTGTCTCAAAATATTTTTAGAGATGAAAATATTTTCTCTATTTTGTCTCTAAAAGCCTGTCTCAAAAGGTTTTTAGAGATGTCTCAAAAAATAATTTTTAAGGATGAAATTGGTCGGACCAATTGAACCTGTATGAACGAGTCTTTTTTTTTCCGAAAAATTGTAGTCTCAAACATGCATTCGAATGGAATCCTATCAGTTTGAACCGACACTTACCGTTCAAACTATAGGAAATTTTCATTCGAACAAATGACCATATTGATCATACTCAAATGGACGGAGTGTTCGAACAAATTTTATGCATTTGAACTAATAATTTTTCAAATGACTTGTATTCGAACATAAATTATGTTTATTCGAACCGACTATTTATTTTTGAAATTTTTTCTATTCGAACGGGGTTTTGCATATGAATGTTGTTCGAACAAATATTTTATTGTTCGAACGAATGTATGGACTATATTTCTCGATTGTCCGAATGTATTAGTTTTTGTTCGAATGGGTCTGTTTTTGTTCAAATGGATTTGTAAATTATAATTTAGAGTTCGAACTGATTAGTTACATTCAAGCAGTACTAATCATACAAAACATAAATTAATTAAAAATCATATACTAATATTACACAAATTGTAATTTAAAAATCACAATTGTTCAAATGTTTTGGAATATTATAATAGAAAGACAATTAAAGAAAACATAAATTTCAAGATTATGGTGGTCGCATAGAGTTTTAAGACATTATTGACTGCAACTATTCAAACATAGCTTTCTGCACCTCCATCCCAGTCTCTTCTGCATGTTCTCTTCTAATCTCACCTCAATATCCGCTGCTTGATCTAATCGGGTCAGCAACTTTTTTTCCTTGGACCTCAACCATTCTATCTCAACTGTTGCTTCCTCCAATTCCTTATGTTGGGGTGTATGTGGAGACTAGTTTTGTAGCTAAAAATGTGTTTGCTGAAATTTGGCTCGAGCCAAAGTTTGCTCTACATACCGCTTGAGCTAAGATCAAGTTCGAGAGTTCGCTCGAGGCCTATTCGACACTCCGCTCAAGCAAGACACAAACCCTCGTGTTCGCGCGACATTCCACTCGAGACAATGTTCACTTGGTTGTTCGCTCGAGGCGCGCTCGACACTCCGCTCGAGCAAAGTATATAGTTTTTGCCAGATTAGGTTTTTGGTGCCACTCACTATAAATATATCATATTAGACTTGTGTTGGACAACCTCAAGCATATTTTAAGAGAGAACAATTGTCTAGTGATGTGCATATTGTGTGACAGAACAAAAAGCCCTTGAGAGTGTGAGTTGAGATTGAGTTATTGTAATCTCCTCTGGTTAATAAGATATTTGCAACTCTTGTGAACGTAGGCAATTTGCCAAACCTCGTATATTGTGTGTGTGTTTGATTGTATTGTTTTTACTTTATTTGACATTGTTGGTGTGTGTATTTTGCATAACATTTTACAATAACTGATATCAAGAGCCAAGGTTGGATCTGAAGGAGAATGATGACTGGAGATAAAGTGAACACACTCTGGATCGAGAAGTTCGATGACACTGATTTTGGGTACTAAAATATGCATATTGAGGATTATCTCTACGGGAAGAGGTTCCACTTTCCACTGTTGGGAAAAAATCCAGAGAGCATGGCTGATGCTGAGTGGAACTTGTTAGATCGATAGGTTTTAGGGCTTGTTCAGCTGACCTTGTCCAGAACAGTGGCACACAAGGTTAGTAACGACAGAACCACGGTGGATCTCATGGCGACTTTGTCAGGTATGTATGAAAAGCCGTCTGCGAACAATAAGGTGCACTTGATGAAGAAATTTTTCAATTTGAAGATGTCGGAAGGTATGTCTATAGCCCAACACTTGAATGAATTCAGTACGATCACAAATCAACTGTCTTCTGTAGAGATTGAGTTTGATGATGAGATTAGAAAGTTGATTCTGTTGGCATCATTGCCAAATAGTTGAGATGCCATGAATATGGCTATGAGTAGTTCTGTAACACCCGGGCATAGTGCCAAGCTTGTTTTTATATTCTTGCGTTAAGTATGTGAAAAACCCAGTTAAAATTTTTCAAGTACTATTTTATGGGCCGAGAAAATTTATGGAATAGCTCTTTTATTTTTTTTTTTATTATTCACTACATTTCTTTTCATGGACCATAAAGCCCAAGCTCGTGTTACCCTATTTTTTCAGACTCCACGTTCTACATAGTTTCACGTTGGTTTTATCCCTATGCATGCACGCCGTTTTCTCTCATATGTAGGGTTTTAATTTGGTCTTTCAATCACCTATAAATAAACATCCTTCGTGCTTGAAGGAAAACCCAAAAATAGGGTGCCGTCTCATTCCCCAAGCTAGGGCTGCCGCACGTTAACTCCCCCACGCCTCTACGTCCAGGCAGCACCAAACTCATGCACACAAACCAGTTTTCCCACCCCTGATATTTTAGTTTTCTTCCATAACCACCAAGTCCCACAAACGATAGGTTGCCTCGCACCCCAACCCACGCACGGTCAGTCCATGGAAGAATCTGTTGTGATCATGCAAGAAACCACCTCATGCTACCGAGGCGTCCAAGCTCTGCCCTACAACACCTCAAGCCGCCCTTTACATTCAGACCATCACAAAAATCCGAGCCCGTGTGCGCTCAGCCAAACAGAATCCACCACCATGCTAGTCTTTCCCCTGCACGGTGGAAGCCACCAGTCATTGCCCAGCCCCTTGTGAAACCGTAAACCACCGTAGCCTCCCACGTAGTTGCACCCTCACGGCCACCCCGCAGCCCATAGCCTCCGTTACACTGTAGCCTCCAGTAGCCTCGCCACCTTGAAGCCCAGCCAACCATGTCGCTGCTCTTCCCTTAAATCACCACCATGCCAAGCCCACACGAAATCGTAAATACCTCTGTTTTGGCTCTCAAAAACAGAGTATTTTGTCTCAAAAACCCACTGCCCTTAAGCCACTACCCATGAAGTCGCATAAGACGCCGTGGACACCAGAAGACGCCGGAGGACAAGCCTCCACCGTTGGACGTTGCCCTGGGTGACCCCAGTCCGTAGCTCCCCGTCGTACTCGGTGCGTAATTCCTCTCTCGCTCATCTCTTTCTCTCTCGCTCAGTGTTCCGTCGTCGTGTCTCAACCACCTCCCATTGGCCTGCCCCGCTAGCTCCACGCCGCCATCTCTCTGTAAGTGCTGCCGCTGCACTGTTGAGTTTTTCTTATTTCTGTTCTCTATTAGTTCATTACAAGATGTGCGTATATATATATATATATATGTATATGTAATTTACATGAACTATAGTAGGAAGTATTATTACCTTTTTACCCTTAAAGCATGCCTCTAGATTTATTGTTTCGGGTGTTTAAAATTTATGAGTTTATATTATGTACTTTGGGTTTTGAAATCATGGGTATATAACGTGGACTGCATGTGATTTTTATTTTTTAGACTTAGGCACATGTGGGTTTATTTTGTTAAGTTGTTTTTGTAAAAGATTGATTTTTTTTTAACAAAATATTTGTTTTTATGAAAATACTGATAAATTCTTGAAGTGATTGGTAAGTGCAAAATCTTATTTTAAATCCTTTTAAAAGAATATTTTTTATTTAAACAAAAGTATGATCATCTACTTATAATGATTTCGATATAGTTACGCTTTTTTAGTTTTTTAAATTATAGTAAGATCTCAATTGTAAATAAATTGGAATTTAATGTTTTAGTCGGAGTTATTGTGTTGCATATTGATGAGTTAGAAAGTGATGTTGGTATTTTAGGAATAATAAGAATTTAGGTTTTTAAGGAATTAAAATAGGTTATTTTAGCATCTTAGGCTTAAATATTGAGATACGTGTTCGATTGGAAATTTACGAGAATTACTTGATTTTGATTTTTTTTATAGGTTACGATTATTTATTGTTCGACAATTTTTGAGGAAAATTCAGAAAAAAAAAAAAAAAAAGCTAAG
This sequence comes from Juglans regia, assembly GCF_001411555.2. Classification (NCBI taxonomy): domain Eukaryota; kingdom Viridiplantae; phylum Streptophyta; class Magnoliopsida; order Fagales; family Juglandaceae; genus Juglans; species Juglans regia. Next base: position 18,373,287 of record NC_049906.1, on the reverse strand, counting down.
CGAGGTTCCTATGCTAGACTTTGCATTAAAATAAAATGAACTGAGGTTATTTTTAGAAAATATACATATTTGATTTTGAAAAGAAATTTGAACTACTTCAGTTATTTGTTCTGCATTACTCATGAGATTCTGTTTAAGAAGAAAGTATTTTCTATCATGACTGGTGTATACATGAGCTTATTTTTGACATTCTGTTCCTGAACTTTGAAAAAGAGAGCGAATATGAAATTTGTGCATAAATAATGTTGTGATATGATTTTGTTCAGTACTCTGTTTGGATAAGACATGATTTCTGATACCTTTTGGCATGACTCTCTGATTCTAAATTTGATTATGTTTCCACTCTGTTCAGTTACGACCCTGCTATGGGTGATAATAGGGGCATACGGCCCAACCACGGGTAATAATAGTGGATACGGCCCAACCACAGGTTATAATAGTGGATACGGCCCAACCACGGGTAATAATAGTGGATACGGCCCTGCCACGGGTTATAGTACTGGTCTCTGTTTTGAGTGCACACCTTGGTGACAGAGTGTTTTATGTTCTGCTTGGCTATCCGCAGATGCACAACCCTACCATGGGGGTTATACATGGCCTCTATTCTGATATGATGTTTTGATGATTATGATGATCATTTATGCTATGCCAAAAAATAGTTTTTGAATGAAATTATTTCTAAATCTTCGCACTGATATTTTGATAACATGTTTTGCTTCCGCACTCTGAAAATGAAAACGTTTTGTTTTGCATTTTGATTTCTGTAAATGCTCGTGTTTACATACTGGTATATGTCATCTGCTTACTGAGTTGTTGATAACTCACCCCTTATCTCCAATTATTTTTCAGATGATTTTGATGGTTCAGTTGAAGAACAAGAGTAGGAAGTTTTAGCAAGGTGTGATGATCGAAGTGGAATAAGTGCCTGAGGGTACAAGTGTTATTTGAGAGTTGTTGTTAGTAAACTGATTTTATTTTTTTGGGTATTTTGATTTGTTGACTTTATATTTTGGAGTCTATAAATACATTGATGAATTGTGAGTTTTAAGTATTAAGAGTTTACTCTCCAGACCTCCGGGAACGGGGCGTTACAAGTTCAGCCGGTAAGGCAAAACTGAACTACGATGACATGTGTGACATGGTGCTTGCTAAAGAGGTACGTAGGAGAGACTCGGTTGAGTCATCGAGTTCTGGATCGGACCTGATTGTTGACAATAGGGGCAGAAGACATGACAGATCAAACTCCAAGAGCAGGGGGAAGAGCAAAATGAGATCTAGGCAGCAGATCACATGCTGGAGTTGTGGCAAGCTGGGCCACATCAAGAGAAACTGCAGGTGTAAGGCCCAGTGTTTTGGTGAGGCCCAGATCGTGCACGAGGGCCCAGCCCCTTTCCTTGGAGGAGTGCGAAACGACGCCGTTTTGGGGGTAAGTTCTCTTCTTCCTCAATCTTGTTCCCCCCGATTCCTTCTCCCCCTCTTTCTCTTTTGGTTTCCTTTTCTTCTGTTTTCCCCCGCGTCCCTCTCTCCCACGTTACTCACTTCTTTCCGTTTTCTTTTTTTTTTTCTTGTCGTTGGTTCTGTTTTGTGGTTCCGAATCTCATGCCCTAAATTTCATCCATTTTCCTTTTCCCTCAAAATCGGTTTCTCACCTAGTCGCACACCAGTTCTGCAGATTAAAGTGTCCCTCTCCCTCTCGCTTACCTCTATTTTTTTGCAATTGGTTTTTCTCTCTTCAGACGCGGCTCTTTCTCTTTCCACTTGGTGATTTTTTTGCCTACAGGTATCTCTTTCTTCCTCTCCTTTATTCTACATTTAAGACCCTGAACTACCATCCTCTCAGCCGACCCTCTCTTTCTCATTACTGCAGATTTGTTGTTGCCTTGTGGTTTTGGGTATTGCGTTTTCGTGGGTCCTCGGATTTGTTTTTTCGTGTAACCATTGAAGCCATTACTGGAGAATTTAGCTTCCTTGGGTAGGCCATTCTCGTTCTCAGTTTCTTACGCACGCACACAACTTTCACTTCAAGTCACTTCAAGTCACTTCAATGAATTTCTTTTTTAATATGTAGTCCGTGAGTTCTCCGGCTCTGTTGGTGTGCAAGCAAACACCTTGTGTTTGAATGGTCTTGGAGTTTTGAATTATTTGGGTTGGATGTGTAGTAAACCAAATGGATACTCGGAGTTTAGTAGGGGCTGTTTTTGTACTATTCGGGTTTTTATACGACCGTGGGAGTGGAGGTTAAATTATTTGGAGTCATATTTGTGGTTTTTTTGGTTGAGTTGTGATGATTGCTTGGAGTTAGGGGCCATTGAAGTGTGGTTGATATTTTGATTATTTGTGTTTGACGTTGACTTTGGTGGGTGTATAGGTCAATATTAAGATTAGTATATGGTATTTTGGGTTGAAATGCGGGCTATCCAGATTTCTATATGGTTGTCTTAGTGAGTTGTTTTTGCTTTAATATGGTTTGGGATTATGGGTTTTAATTATTAGATGGAAGTTATGCCAATTGTCGTTTAATACTCAGTGTATATATTTTGTTTCTATCAATAGGTGACGAGATTTTTAGAGGTCGAATTCAAGACATAGATAATACGCTGTAGGAGTCAGCTAAGCAGGGTTCCTATGCTAGGCTTTACACGAATTATTGAGACTGAGGCTGACTTTCTGAAAAGTTTGCATATTTTGTGATGAAATAAGAACTTGGAAAAAACCAACCTCGGTCGCTTATTTGCACTACTCATAAAATCTGTACGAAAAAGGAAAAATATTTTCTGACATGCATTGTGTAGACATGAGCTAAATTTTGTCATGTTGTCTCTGAAATTTGAGAAAGAGTGATATTGAGAATCTGAAAAATTGTGCATTGATTTAGAAAGATACTCCGACTTTTGTTTTCAGTATGTGAGAATGATCTGATTATGTTTTGGCACTCTATTTTATTTTGATATGGCATCCGAAAACCTTTGGCATGGTCTACTGATTTTGTATATGACTCTGTCTCTGCTCTGCACTGCTCTGTTATGCTCTGCTCTGTTTAGGTTGGTACCAACTTCTCTGTCTCTGAGTGCACCCACTTTGGAAACAAAGTAGTTTTATTGTGATCTTCCTGTGTGCACACTCGGGGCTCCGAGAAGAATAAGGGAAATATTTCACCTCTGTCTCTGCCTGGTTTGGCGACTGGGGATATCACAACCTTTCCATGGGGGTGAAATATGGTCTCTGCTATGTAAGATGCTCTGTTTTGATGTGATAATGATGCTCAGGTTATGTTATGTCAAAGTACTCTGGGTTTTATGTGTCTTAAAACCATCGCTTTGTTACGTTTGAAAACATGTTTTGTGTTGCATGATAACTCTGAAAAATATTTTGTTCTGCATATTGTACTCTGTAAATGCTTATGTTTGCACGCTAGCATATGTCCTCTACTTACTGAGTTATTGATAACTCACCCCCCTATCTTTATAATATTTTTAGATGATGTGGAGAGTCCAACTGAGGACCTGGATTACATTGGTGAGCATGATTAAGTTGAGGAGAGGATGTTAAAAGAAGGAATTTCTGATGTTCTTTAGATTTAATGTCTCCTAGATTTAATTTTATCTTGGGTTTAGTAAGACTTATGAAACTATCAGCTTGGTTTGTTATGACTACCGAGAAATTGTGAACTCCTTAGTTTATTTTTGTTGCTGTAAAAGTGTTTGCTGAAAGTTGGCTCGACAGTTGGATCGAGCCAAAGTTCGCTTGACATAGCTCGACATACCGCTTGAGCGAAGATCAAGTCCAAGAGTTCGCTCGAGTCTCGCTTGACACTCCGCTGGAGCAAGACACAAACCCTAATGTTCGCTCAAACCTCGCTCGACACTCTGCTCGAGCCAATGTTCATTTGGTTGTTTGCTCGAGACGCGCTCAACACTCCGCTCGAGTGAAGTACATAGTTTTTGGCATATTAGGTTTCCAGCGCCATAAATATATCATATTAGACTTGTGTTGGACAGCCTCAAGCATATTTTCAGAGAGTCAGTAATCGCCACTGAGAGCCACTGAGAGCTGAGAATTGGATTATTGATCTCAAAAGGACATACAAAATTTGTGGATGTACTGTGGATCAGAAGGTTCTATACGCTGGATACCAACTCAGTGATATGATCAAAGACTACCTGGGTGTTGCTCTAAGGAAGGAAAGATATGGGGTCTTTCTCAACGGTGACTACAAACCATGAGAGTGTACCCCAGGAACTGGTGGAGCTGGCGGCGTCACTGATATTTTTCTATGACCTTTGTATTGTTAAGCTTAGTTAAGGTTGATTAGATTGCAAATGATGGTATTATTGCATTATTGTTATTTTGGGTAATGTTAAGTCACTGTGGTTTGTAACTTGTATGTTGTTTGATTCAATTGAGTCCCTATTTTCGGTGATTGTAGTATTGCACTAATGTTTAGTTCGGAAGCTGAATTGTTACCTTGGTGGTAAGAGTAACAATTTTTCATTAGGAGTATTATTGCTCATATCGATGTAGATATAGAATACCCTTTAGTAGTTAGTGGAAGGATATTGAAGTTTGATGGACTAGTATTCCGTGTATTTGGAATTTGTTTTGATTTTAAGGATCTAATGGAATTTGTGTTTGAAAGAGTAAAGTGTTTGGGACAAGCTTTAGCCTTAGTAGGATTCATTTATGATAGTAGTTTTATCTAGCCACCATTAAAAGGTTTTTGGTGAAGCATTGTGTTTGTGGAAAACGTAGATCGCCCTTATATTGGAGACTTTTATATGGGTAGTAAAATCTTGGTCTTGAGGATTTACGTGAACAATAGGAACAAATCCTTTTATTTAGAATTAGAATAAGATGCAGCTCATGATGGATAGAAGAGCTATGACAATTATAAGAGAGAAAGTCATGAGTTTAGGTTAATAGTTGATCGTTTATCAAGGTGTTACTTAGGAGGAGGAACGATTCATTTTGATTATGAAGGAGGAAGTTTGTCCTAGGCGGATAGGTTTCCCTGAGAAAATAGAAAAAGTGAATTCAATTGTGTATGGATTAAATTCTTCCAAATTAAGTTGCGCGAATACTTGAAGTTTAGATTTAGAGAGTATACTGATACGATTTGACCTACTTTGTGAGAGGATTCCAAAACAAATTGATGATTTGAGAGAGAGAGAGAGAGAGAGAGTTAAGGAATGGTAGAATTTAGAGGTATATATCTATATATATCTGTGGTGGTGAATAATTCTTTGAGTAGTAAGAAAAGTAGGGATTTCACTTAAGCAAGGATTCAATCTCCTAGAAGGGTAGCATAGAAGTCATTAAGTTTGGGCAGTGACCTTCGTAAGTGTTATACTTTTCTCTTATATGTGGTAGTTTTATTTATTTTTCATTTTTATTTTTATTTTGTAACCATTTAATTGTTATAGATAAGAATAGTGTGGGCTACGAGAGGAAGGCGTTACCTCATGAAAAACATTACCGACCTTTAAACTCGACAATGTGGTTAGGCCAGGATAGCTTCAAAGCGAAGATGACACAGGATGGAGCTGAGTCCAACAGAGCAGAAAAAGGGCATGCCGCAGCCACCAACACAGAGCCCGTAGCGTCAGGATCATCTATGTCATCAACTCAATACGAACGTCTGCTGGTAGAGGGTCAAGAGCTAGATAGCGGTGATGAAGAGGTCATGCAGCACCTCGACCCAAGTCATTTCGACAACGTGGCATATGATTCAGAGGATGACATGTACTACTACTTAATCCAACACGCCATGTCGATGGACATCGATGGACCTCCATCGGAGTCGACCAGTGATGATTCGTCCAGTGATGGACAATAGGTTTGGTGAGCAACATCTTCTCCCTAATTTGTTGTTTGTTACTTCCGTCTATTTTGAGGACGAAATTTTTTTTTAGGAGTGGAGGATGTAATAGCCTGATAAAAATTCAATGGTAGAATTTCTAAAGCCTTTAGAAACCTCACGAAAATATCGTAAGTTTTCACGATTCGTTCAATCGCATTAGTTTTAGTCTATCAGCATAGTAAGAGCAATCACTCACTATGGTGCCAGAAGTGCGATTTTATTTATTTGAAGTAGTTAGAAGTGCCAAATTGAAATATGGTCTACGCCATTAGACTCGGTTGATTATTTAGGATTGCAAAGTTAGGTTTGTATGAATAATTAGGATTTTACAGTGTAAAGTTTAATTTTCACTATTTTGGAGTGAATACTAACCTCAATAATAGCTTCCAGTGCAGAGTTTTCAAAATTACATTGTGGAATGTCCAAATTAGGTTAGAGAAGTTTTATTTAGACACTTGCAATATCTTAGCCACACTTAATGAATAGTATTAGACCCTTGGCAACATGAGGAACCATTAAATAGATTTACGAAGGAAATCAATGTGTGAGATCATGACACCTTAGTAAAACTATATTTTCTATCTGATCAACCAAATTCTGCCGAACCAAAGAGGGTTTCAAACATAATGAAACCCTAAACATTTGGAATCCGTATGAAACCCCAAAAGCTTGGTTTAAAGTGAAATACTAAACAGTTTCCCCAAACCCTAAAGTTGGCTTCCAAACTCTTTTTGATCCGATTTCTAGCGTTATGTTTAATCACTTAATTAAATCAATTCCACATGCTATTAATTGAAGCCCACTTGGTTAAGGCCCACAAATTTTGGCCACCTTGGCAAAGCTTCTTGAGGAAGTTTCCTCCCCCACATGGCAAGCCATCCTCTGCCTTTGGTAGAACCCAAATAGTGCCTTGATGTTAAAGGGATGTCCACCTCACAACCCTCCATACCTCACGGTAGCAACAATAGTCTTTCTCCCTCACTATTCTTCAATTTTTGTGATATATGCACCTCCAATCAAAGGGTCATTCAAGCCCATACCTCCCCCTCTAGAAGTCTAGAGTCTTGCAAGACACCCTCATTTCATATCATAACCTTTTCCACCCCTTTCTTACAGAAAAATCCAAAAGAGATCTCTTGTGTAGATTCCTTAGTTGTCTTGCGTGGTGCTTTTCGACCCCTTGTAAGTATTTTCTCACAATGAAACTTTAATGAATGTTGTTTTTTTTTTAAGTGAAATTTTCGTGGATATCTTATTCGTTTCATTTCATGGTCATTTGATCGGTCAAAATTTATTTTGACCATGGATTGGTCTTTCTATGCGTTAAACTGGAAAGTGTATTATATTTTGAAGTTTTTGACCAACCTAATGTATATATCTTGATCCAAAATGTTTATGGAGTGTTGTCAACATGTGTGTATGAATGCTCATTGAGAATTTGTTGCATGCATGACTAAAGATTTTGATGAAAGATTTTCATAGATTTAGAAACTTAGAAACTGGAAGAAGAAAAATAGTTTCTGTTTTGAGAAAGTTTGAAGATTTTGTTGTTTGATGTTTTTCCGATGGCTTTGATATTTTTATTTGATGATCATAAATCTCTAATATACATGTTAGGATGTTGGTTTAAAGAGTGTAGTGTTAGTTTCAAAGATATGATTTTTTGTTCTATGCAAGAGGATATTCGGTTAGGCTAAAGGATTGATGTTTTTAGCTAGATCCTAGTTTTGGGTCATTTTTATCCATGAGATTTTAAGTGTAATGGTTTGAGCTTCTTTAAGACACATATTTAAACGTTTGAAGAACTCATCGTTTTAAGCTATGGATCAAGTGATTGATCAAAATTAGTTAAGAATAAGTTTTTGTTTTGGGACTAAGTGGAGCCGAATACTCCAAGTGTTGTTTTATGAGTTTTGGTGACTTTTGTTAGAGGATTCAAAGCATGATTGTTCTTAGGATGATGATATGTATATGTTAGAAGCACGATCTATTTTTTTGAAATTCTTGGAGATGTTTTGAATAAGGTTAAAACTTGTGATTCAAGGGTTTGTTTTTAGTTAAAAAGTTCGGATCTTTTTACTAAAAGATTTGATGGAGATGATTAGCATTTTTCTAATGGATTTTTTAAGTATGTTTTTAAACTTAGGGTAGGAAGATCTTTGTTGTGAAATTTCAGTTTAATCATGAGTTTTGAAGATGGAAGAAATGCGAAAAAATCAAGAAGCTCACTATGGCCTATGGATATTTCAGCCATAGTGAGTTTTCCATAGTTGTGTTTTGGTTATAGGAATGTAAATGTTTTTGCCATAGGAATGTAAATTTTGATATTTTTGGAGTTTGGATGCAAAATCCTCAAGTTAGGGGTAAAATGATCATTTTCTCATACGTAGAAGATAAAATGATAATTTTACTCTAAGTTAGCTTTTTCCATGTTTCTAATTAATAGTGATTAAATTTTTAACTTTTAGAATCATTTTCACAGTTCCTCGTAATCACACTTGAATTCTTGTAGAACATGACGATCGAGGTAAGTTAGCTCTTAACTTACTAATAATTAACTGTGTATGTGTGTGGGTAAGGGAACTATAGTTTATATGTATCTTATCATATATGTCATGCCATGTTATGTCATTACATGTTTATTTGTTACACATGATTTATGCTGTCATGAAATACTTATCTTTTACACAATCTATTCTATCACATATTACTATCTGTTGCAAATATGTCATGTTACGTTATGCTATCTGTTACATGTGGGTCATGTCATGTAATATTTTATGTTACATGTTTTGCCATGTTATGAAATATTGTCTGTTATATGTTATGTCAAGCTACGAAATGCTGTCTGTCTGAAGTACATCATGTCTTTCAAAGTATGTTCATGCCCTAGTACGCTACATTAGGATTTATGTGCTTTCCTTTCTTGTCACGTTCCGTCTTGATTACAGTTTGTGTACCTGGGGAACAGTCTTTCAAGTTATGTCAAGTTCACATTCATGTACACTCTCATGCAGTTAAGTTATTGTTCAGTTCATTGTTGTTACGCTATCGTTGTAACCCCATGAGATAAGACTACTCAACCATGGTAGCCCCATGAGATAAGACTATGCTATCATGGTAAGCCCATGAGTTAAGACTACTCTATCATGGTGACCATAAGTCAAGAATACTTTTCAAGTTCACGTCCACGTTATGTTCCAAGTTTATGTATTTCACGTTCACGTCATGTTTCAGTTCACGTTCATGTCTAAGTCAGTTAACGTTCAACTTCACGTTCAGTCATGTTTTAAGTTCACGTTCATGTCCAAGTTAGTCCACGTTCAATTTCATGCTCAGTCATATTTCAAGTTCACATTCCTGTCCAAGTCAATTCACGTTCATGTAACATCAAGTCAAGTCTCAGTTTCAAGTTCATGTCATGTCAAGTTTCTAGTTTAGGTCACATTTTAGTTCCAGTTATGTTAGATCATGCCATGTTATATCAAGTTATGTTAAGCTTATTATTGACCTTGATTACGCATTCATGTCTTTACTGTCATGCATGCATCATTAATCTGTGTGAAAAATTCTTGTTAACTTTCTGAGATTTGTAATCAAATATGACCGTGGTAGTCCTAACTACGATTTCTCTCAAATGGTAGGCGATGTATCAAGACCAGAACAGGGAGAGGACATTGGCATTATTTTGGCATCATTAGTTGAGTTATGCAAGTTACTCGACTAACTAGCCCAATAGTATATTATGGTGATGTAGTTATGGAGCCCTGTCTCCTATGTTCTGAGATTACAGTCTTCTCAGACCCATGTTGTAATCATGGATGTTTATTTTGTAAAGTATGCATGAATTATGTTTTAATTATTTGGGATATTATTAGTTCAGTGCATAGTATTGCTCAGGAAAAAAAATATTATTCGCTGCAAATATTGCATAATGCTAGATGCATGTTAGGAATATTGCATTTTATATGTTATGAGCGACGGTAGGTAACATTGTGCTACACGTCCTGAAGCTTCAGATGTCCGTGTAACACCCGGACCCAATCAAGCTCAATTTTATTTATTTTGTTTTAGTTTATTCTTTTATTTTTATTTTATTTTTCTGCACACGTTTATTTTTCTCGCATGTTTCTTTTTTTTGTTTCTTTTTCTCATTCGGTCTTTATTTCTTTACTCCCGTAGTTTTCCTCCCGCCCACTCCATGCACACACACGGCACATCCGCGCGCACGTCTCTCTCTCAACTCTCTAGGGTTTCTTTATTTATTTCGGTCATCATTTCATCTATTTATTTGCCCGTTCTTCATCCTCAATAAAAAACTTAGAGTACCGCTTCTTCTTTTCACGCCTCAGCCTCCTTCACCGTGAGCCCTTCCCCATAGCGCAACTGTGCAGCACCTGAACCACTGCCCCAAACGAGCCAAGCCCGTATCGCAACACGGTTTAACCTGTGGCGCCGCTGCACAGATCACCACAGCACCGTAGTGCAACACGAAGACAACCGCGCAGCATCCCAGCCACTGCCACGACTGAGCCCAGCTTGAAACACTCGAATCACATCCCACACGATGGAAACCACCATGTTTGACGCTGCTCTGCCCTGCACCTCCGCACCAAGCCGTTGATACGTTGGGACGTGAAGGACTCTGTTTTTGCACGCCGAAACAGGGGAAGCATCCTCACCGTGAGCCACGTCGTCAGCCCCTTCAACTTCGATGCCACTGCCATCAAAAGACGCCGAAGGACAAGCCTCCACCTTCGGACATTGCCAGGTCGATGCCCAGCCCCCAGATCGTCGCAAGCCTCGCTGCCCCACGGTGAGTTTTCGTCCTCTTTCACGCCGAGCTATCTCTTCGTCCCTTTCTCTTTCTGCATGAGGTCTCTCACTCATATCTCTCTCTCTCTCTCAGTGCCTCACCACCATGACCTTCTTCGCCACGTCGCGCGCAGCTCCTCCCTTGGCGGTGAGTACCTCGCGCCCCTGTTCTTACGGTTTTTGCACCGAGACTGCGTGAATGCATTTGCAGTCTACGTAAACTTATATTTTGCATAGTTTTTGAATAAGGAATTACAGTTTTACCCTTAGTTTTAGAATGTGTTCAAGTTGATTTTTTTGGTCTGTTTTTACGTGGTTTATACGGGTGGTATAAGAAAAGTTTACAGACAATAAATAGGATTTTCAAATTGTACTTTGGTAGCAAATTATTTTAGTAATTTTGAAATTTTATTTTAAACTTTTAAATTACGATTAAAGCTATTTGTTTATTATTATTTAACGAAATTTTTACTTGTACTTACCTTAAATCGCTTAAGTATTTTAACATGTTATTAAGTAAATGGTTATTTTAAGAGTAAACAATATTGGTATATTGTTATTTCTACATTTTAGATATATTTTAGTCTTTTTAATAATAGTTATGGTTTATTTTAAAATATTTTGGGATAATTATATTACTTAGTATTAAACTTCATAAGTTGTTTTCATTAATAAATAGGTCTGACTTTTAAATGTTTTAGTCATAGTATTAAATTAGCATTGACGATTTTAGAAAGTGATGATTGGTAATTTTAGGTTTTGAGGAATTAAATAGGTTATTTTATAAGCTTAGGATTAAATATCGAAATATGTGATTAATTGAAAATTTATGAGAATTACGTGATTATTTTATAGGTGACGATTAATTATTGTCCGACGTTTTTGAGGAATTTCGAAAAAGCTAAGAAGTTCAGGTAAGGGGGGTTCCTATGCTAGACTTTGCATTTTAAAATAAAATGAGCTGAGGTTATTTTTGGAAAATATACATATTTGATGTTGAAAAGAAATTTGAACTGCCTCAGTTATTTGTTCTGCATTACTCATGAGATTCTGTTTAAGAAGAAATTATTTTCTGTCATGACTGGTGTAGACATGAGCTTATTTTTGACATTATGTTTCTGAACTTTGAAAAAGAGAGCAAATATGAAATTTTGTGCATAAATTATGTTGTGTAATGATTTTGTTCTGTTCTGAAGATTTTCTTTACTCTGATATGATCTGATGTGATTTCTGAAAAACCTCTGGCATAACATTCTGTTTCTGTTTCTGTTCCGTTCTGACCTCACCACGGGTGTAAAACTGTGGCCTCTGTTCGGATTGGTACCAACTTTTCTATTTCTGGTGCACCCACTTTGGAAACAAAGTGGTTTTCTGCGTGGTCTTTCCTATGTGCACACTCGGGGCTCCGAGAATGGATAAGGGGAAGACTCACATTCTGTTTCTGCTCGGTTAGCTACCGGGGTTTGCACAACCCTACCACGAGGGTTAAACATGGTATTTGTTCTGATATGATAAGATAAGATGTGATGTTTCAGTTTATGCTATGCCAAAGGGATTTTGATTATGAATATTTTCGAACTTTCGCTCTGATATTTTTGATAATATGTTCTGACGCTGCATTTTGAAAACATTATTCTGATTCTGCATTCTAAAAGAAAATATTTTTATTCTGCATTCTGAATTCTGTAAATGCTCATGTTTACACACTAGTATATGTCCTCTGCTTACTGAGTTGTTGATAACTCACCCCTTATCTCCATATTTTTTTCAGATATTTTTTATGGTTCAGTTGGAGAACAAGAGTAGAACGTTTTAGCAGGTGTGATGATTAGAGAGAATAAGTGCCCGAGGGTACAAGTGTTTATCTAAGAGTCGTAGTTAGTAAACCAAATTTATGTTTCAGATATTTTGATTTGATGAGTTAAGGATAATTTCGAGTTTTAGGGAGTTTTTAATTTTTGTTATTGAGATTTTCTTTATTGTCCCCATGGAGGAATTTAGATATTTGGATTGATTAAATTGATTAATATTTTATGGATTTTCTGGATTTTATAGTTGTGTTATTTAAGTTGATTTTAAGTATTAAGAGTTAACTCTCTGGACCTCCGGGAATGGGGCGTTACAGTCCGTCCGATCCCAAGCTGAATCTGGGGGCGTCACAGGGTGGTCACAAAGCAATATTAGACTTAAAATTTTTGTCTTCACTAGGCTAGAATTTCTTCAAGTATTAGAGATAGTACGTGGTTGTAATATGTGTACTCGTGTGTTTCAGGAAGTGACACATGACTCTTGCTTGGATACCTTAGAACCTTGAGGGAGCCACAAATTAGGAGAATTTGAATCTCTCGATGGATGGAGGATTCGCTGAAACTATACGTCTGCAGGTTGAAATTCTTAGACAACAACAATAGTAGTAAGCGCACATTCCCAGAATAGAAGTTAGGGGTTGTCCATATGAGAATTTCTTGATCCATTGTTACCTGAGTTTTTCTAGTAATGAAGGGCCACTAAGAGCCGAGAAATCGATTATTGATCTCGAAAGGAATGGTATAATTCTGGTGTATATATATATATATATTTGGGGTGAATAAGTCTTTGAGCAGTAAGGAAAGTAGTGATTTCACTTAAGTAAGGATTTAGTATGCTAGATGGGTAGCCAAGAAGTCATTAAGTTTTGGTAATGACCTTCACGAGTGTTATACTTTTCTCTTATATGGTGGTAGTTTTTTTTTTTTAACCAATTGATAGATATAGAAAAAAATGGTGTGGAATATGATGACGTTACCTCATGAAGAACGTACCTACCTCAACACTCGTCTATGTGGTTAGATCAGGAGAGCGTCAAAGCGAAGTTGGCACGGGATGGTGCTGAGTCCAGCAGAGTAGTAGAAGGGCGTGTCGTAGCCGCCAACACTGAGCCATAGCGTCAAGATCATTTATGCCATCAACTCACTGCGAACGTTTGCTGGTAGAGGGTAAGCAGCCAAATAACGGCAATGAAGAGGTCGTGCAGCACCTCCACCTAGCTCATTTCGGCAAAGTGGCATATGATTCAGAGGATGACGTGTGCTACTACTCACCCCAACACAACTGTCGATGGACATCGATGCACCCTATTGGAGCCGACCAGTGACTCCAGTGATGGACATTAGGTTTGGTGAGCAACATTTTCTCCCTAACTTATGGTATACGCCATTAGACTCAATTGATTATTTTGGATTTTATGGCACGATGATTCCATTTTCAGTTTTCAGGCGATACGCTTGTTCGAAAATACGTTTTGCTTATTTCGAGGCACTTTGGGGTAGAATTTCAATAAACGAATTGCAAAGTTAGGTTTGTATGAATATTTAGGATTATACAGTACAAAGTTTATTTTTCACTTTCCTGGAGTGAATAGTAACCTTAATAATAGCGTCCAGTGCAGTGTTTTCAAAATCACAGTATGAAATATCCAAATTTGGTTAGTGAAGTTTTATTTGGACACTTGGCAAGATCTTAGCCACACTTGGTAAATAGTATTAGACACTTGGCAACATGAGGAACCATTAGATGGATTTGTGAAGGAAATCAAGTGTGAGATCATGCCAGCTAAGCAAAATCTTATTTTCCATCTAATCAACCACATTGTGCCAAACCAAAGAGGGTTTCAACCCTAGTGAAACCCATTTGAATCCATTTGAAACCCCAAAAACTTGGTTGAAACATGTGACGCCTATAGATTCTGCTTGGGATCAGACATACATCTAATGCGTCGAGACATGCAACACGGTTACCTGCCTCCGTTTATGACATATAAGATGCAATATTCCTAACATGGATCTAGCATTATGCAATACTTGCAGCGGATAATTTTTTTTTAAACAATACTTTGCACCAAGCTTATAATATCCCAAATACTTAAAACATACTTCTTACATAAAGACGTTCTAAACAACTGAGATCATAACACTAGTCCAAAATGGTTGTAAACAAAAGAGTGTTGGAGATTGAACTCCACAAATACAAGTAGTAATCTAAGATAACTACATCTACATTGCATCATCGCTTAGTCGACGTTTCCAGTTGGTCGATTACATCTATGTTGCATCAACGCTTAGTCGACGTTTCCAGTTGGTCGATTCCCGATTCTCCTTTTGATCCTGTAACAAGATCTACCATTCGGGTGGAATGGTAGTTGTGATTACCACAGTGAGATTTGATTACAAATCTCAGCAAATTAACAAAAAACCTTCATACAGGTTCATGATGCATGCATGGCAATAAAGTGCATGACAATAAAGGCATGAATGCACAATCAAAGTTAATAGTAAACATAACATAACCTAACATAACATGTCATGAAATAATAAGCATAACATGGCATGAGCTTGCATAACTTGAACTGAAACTGAAACTTAGCTTGACGTGACATAAACTTGAAACTTGACATGACCGTAAATTTGAACATAACATAACATGAAACATGACTTGAACGTGAAATATATGGACTTAGAATCTTATTCAATAGACTTAATTAATAAAGTGAGCATACGGATGCCACACGGGTCCCTTTGAGTCGTGCGTCCCTGCCGATTACCGCATCACAACATAGGTGTCTATACTTGCTATGAGTGCGTTAATACGTACTCCACAGTTGATGTGGCCCCACGTATTTTACATGTCATAATAATTGTGTCTCACATAGTATCTGCTCCAAAGTTATTGTGGCCCCTTGAATTGTTTGTGCCACACTTGCTATGGACACATGTAAAATAAAGTGTGGCTCAATCGGCATTAATGTCTAGCAGGCTCCGATGACTAGCTAGTTAGGCCCCATTCGCAACATGTTGACCACACTTTGTCAACCCATGGAATTCTCTACATATTTAGACACTCCAGCATGAACAAAGGAGTTCCACGAACCCTATTCTAGCGCTTAGGGTCATGATAGACATGAATAACTTAACAAGATTGTTCTTGAGATACACAAACTATATTCGAGATGAGATGACATGAATACAAAAAGACAGAAGTTCTAACATAGTGTAACGTGACATAAATGTAAGACGACAGACATGACATACTTTGAGATATAAATGTAACAGACAACATTTCATAGCATGACATACATGTAACAGACAATATTTTGTAACATGACATAACATATAACAGACAATATTTCATAATATGACATAACATATGACAGTGAATATTACGTAACATGACATATATGTAACAAATAGCAAACGTAATGTGACATACTTGCAATAGATAGTAACATGACACAGAATATATTGTATAACAGATATGTATTTCGTGATAGAATAATTCGTGTAATAGATAAACATGTGATGATATAGCATGACATGACATATAAACAATATATGAACATAAACTGTAGTTCCCTTACCCATCACAAATACACAGTAAACTAATAGTAAGTTAAGAGCTAACTTGTCACGATCGTCACGTTCTACTAGAATAAAGTGCGAAACACAAAG
Organism: Juglans regia; assembly: GCF_001411555.2. Classification (NCBI taxonomy): domain Eukaryota; kingdom Viridiplantae; phylum Streptophyta; class Magnoliopsida; order Fagales; family Juglandaceae; genus Juglans; species Juglans regia. Next base: position 18,357,132 of record NC_049906.1, on the reverse strand, counting down.
AACTGTAAGAGGGTATTCTAAAAGTTACAAATTTAATTACTAACAATTAGAAATGTGAGAATATAAAATTTAGAGTAAAATTACCATTTTACCCTCTACATGTTGGAAAATGACCATTTTACACCAAACATACGGATTTCACATTCTAACTTCAAAAATTATTAAAATTTACATTTCTCATGTAAATTTTGTCCTAAACTCAAATATCTACTTAAAAAAATTTAAAACCATTCACAACCATGGAAAACTCACTCTGGCCGAAACATGCATAGGCCATTTATCTTGATTTTGGTTGCAATTTCTTCCATCTTCAAAACTCATGATTAAACCAAAATTTTGTAACAAAGATCTTCCTATCCTAAGTTTAAAAACACACTTAAAATATCCATTAAGAAAAAGTTAATCATCAACACCAAACTTTTTGTAAGATGACACAAATTTTTTAACAAAAAATAAATCCTTAAATCACAAGTTTTGACTTTAATAGAATTATCTCCAAAAATTCCAAAAGATAAATCTTACTTCTAACATATTCATAACATCATCCTAAAATCAACCATGCTTTAAATCGTCAAACAAAAGTCACCAAAAATTACAAAACAACGCTTGGATTTTTTTCACCCTTCATTTCATTTCATCAATTTTCCACGCCGTTCTTAGAGAGAAACCCCAAAAAGCTCTATCGGACAGATTTTTGAGTTATTTTGCATGGTGCTTTTGACCCATTGTAAGTATTTTCTTACAACAATGCTTTCATGAAAGTTGTTCTTTTTTTAGTTTAATTGTTGTGGATATCTTAATCGTTTAATTTCATAGTCATTTGATTGGTCAAAATTTATTTTAACCATGGAAAGGTTTTTCTAGGAGTTAAACTTGAGAGTGTGTTATACTTTGGAGTTTTTAACCAAGCTAATGTTTGATGCATGACTAAAGCTTTTGATAAAAGATTTTCTTAAATCTAGAAACTTAGAACTAGAAGATGAAAAACAGTTTCTGTTTTGAGAAAATTTGAATATTTTGTGATCTAATCTTACTCCAATCGCTTTGATTTTTTTTTATTTGATGATCTAAAACCTCTTATATGCATGTTAGGATTTTAGTTTGAAGAGTTTTAGTTGTAGTTTCAAAGATGTGAGTTTTTGTTTTATGCAAAAGGATATTCGGTTAGGCCAAAGAATTGATGGTTTTAGCTAGATCCAAGTTTTGGGATTTTTTTAGTTCTGTGATTTTAAGTTTAATGTTGGATCTTCTTTAGGACACATTTGCAAATCATGAGATGTTTGGGTTTGAAGATATCATCTTTTTAAACCATGGATCAAGTGTGGAGTCGAATACTCTAAGTGTAGTTTTGTGATTTTTGGTGACTTTTGTTAAATGATTCAAAGCATGATTGTTCTTAAGATGATATTAGGAATATGTTAAGTAAGATTTGTTTTTTAGGAATTCTTGGAGATGTTTTGAAAAAGGTCAAAAATTTTGATTCAAGAGTTTGCTTTTATTTAAAAAGTTTGGATCTTTTTACTAAAAGGTTTAATGGTGATGATTAGTATTTTTCTAATGGATGTTTAAGTATGTTTCTAAACTTAGGGTATGAAGATCTTTGTTGCAAAATTTTGGTTATAAGACTCGTACTGTAATCATGGATGTTTATGGGAGACGGGTCTCAACTGACTGTAATCTCAAAATGGGAGACTGGGCTGCATAATTACATCACCAAAATATATTATTGGGCTAGTTCATCGAGTAACTCATGTAACTCGACTAACGATGTCAAAATATTGTCCAAAAACCTAACTATGGAGTCTGTAAGCTTCGCGTCGCATTTGAGGTGTCTAATCAACTTCCTTTAGTTTGCCAGTGTGCGCTCCTTGCTCTGTTCCTGACAAATTGCCTAACATTCGGGAGAAATGGTAGTTGGGACTATCATTGTGAGATTTGATTACAAATCTCAGCAAGTTAACAGGAAACTTCCACACAAGTTAATAATGCATGCATGATGGTGAAGGCATGAATGCATAATCAAGGTCAATAATAAACATAACATGACATGAACTGATATAACTTGAACTAAAATGTGAACTAAACTGGAAACTTGACATGACATGAAGTTGAAACTGAGACTTGACTTGACGTGACATGAACGTAAACTGGCTTGGACATGAATGTGAACTTGAAACATGACTGAGCATGAAATTGAACGTGAACTGACTTGAACATGAACATGAACTTGAAACATGACTGAACGTGAAATTGAATGTAAACTGAACATTAACTGACTTAGACATGAATGTGAACTGAAACATGACGTGAATGTGAAATACATGAAGTTGGAACATAACATGGACATGCACTTGAAACGTATTCTTGACTCATGGGGTCACCATGATAAAGTAGTCTTATCTCATGGGGTTACGATGATAGAGTAGTCTTATCTTATGGGATTACAATGATAACTTAACAACAATAACTTAATTGCACGAGGGTGTACATGAACATGAGCTTGACATGACTTGAAAGACTTTTCTTGAGGTAAACAAACTGTACTCGAGACGAAACATGGCATGAAACAAAAGCACAGAAGTCCTGACGTAGCGTAACATGGCATGAACGTACTTTGAAAGACATGACGTACTTGAAATAGATAACATTTCGTAGCATGACATAACATGTAACAGACAATATTTCATAACATGGCATAACATGTAACAAAAAATATTAAGTGACATGACATACATATAACAGATGGCATAATATAACATGACATACTTGCAACAGATAGCAATATGTGATATAATAGATTGTGTAAAAGATAAGTATTTTATGACAGCATAAATCATGTGTAACAGATAAATATGTAATGACATAACATGATATGGCATATATGATAACATAAACACATAAATTGTACTTCCCTTACCCATCACACATACACAGTAAACATATAGTAAGTTAAGAGCTATCTTACCTTGTTCGTCACGTTTTACAAGAATTCAAGTGCTTTTTAGTGCTTTTAATCACTAACAATTAGAAACATGGAAAAAGTTAAATTAGAGTAAAATTAGCAATGTACCCTTTATATGTGGAAAAATGACTATTTTACCTCTAACTTAAAGATTTTAAAAATAACTTAAAAAATCAACAAAATTTTTTTCTAAACTCAAATATCAATTTAGAAAAATTTAAAATAAAACACAACTCTGAAAAACTCTCTATGACCAAAACATCTATAGGCTATTTCTCTTAATTTTTTGTTGCAATTCTTCTAACTTCAAAATGCAGGATTAAACTGAAATTTTGCAACAAAGATATTTTTGTCCAAAGTTTAAAAACATATTTAAAACATCCATTAGAAAAATTCTAATCACCACCAATATTTTTAGTAAAATGATCCAAACTTTTTAACTAAAAACAAACGCTTGAATCACAAGTTTTGACCTTATTCAAAACATCTCCAAGAATTCCAAAACAATAAATCTTACTTCAAACATATATATAATGTCATCCTAAGAACAATCATACTTTGAATCCTCTAACAAAAGTTACCAAAAATCACAAAACAACACTTGGAGTATTTGGCTCCACTTTTGGTCCCAAAACAGAAACTTTTTCTTAACTAGTTTTGATCAATCACTTGATCCATGGCTTAAAAAAAGTGAGATCTTCAAACCAAAACAACACAAGGTTTAGAAATGTGTCTTAAAGAAGATATAACCATTAAACTTAAAATCACATGGCTAAAATGAACCCAAAACTTGGATCTAGCAAAAAAATCAATCCTTTGGCCTAACTGAATATCCTCTTGCATAATAAAAAAAGTCATATCTTTGAAATTAGTACTAAAACTCGTCAAACTAACATCCTAACATGCATATAAGATGCTTAGGATCATCAAATAAAAATATCAAAGTCATTGGAGTAAGATTAAACCACAAAATTTTCTTCTTCCGGTTTCTAAGTTTCTAGATCTAAGAAAATCTTTCATAAAAAGCTTTAGTCATTCAACAAATTTGATGAATTAATAACATGTGAAAGTGATTTAATCAAGTTATTAAATACAAAGCTAGAATTCAGATCAAAAAGTGTTTGGAAGCCAACTTTAGGATTTGGGGAAACCATTTAGGGAAACCATTTAGGTTTTTGGTTTCAACCAAGATTTTGGAGTTTCAAATGGATTCCAGATTTTTTGGGTTTCACTAGGGTTGAAACCCTCTTTAGTTTGGCATAATTTGGTTGATTGATTGGAAAATAGGGTTTTGCTTACGTGGCATGATCTCACACCTTGATTTCCTTCACAAATCCATCTAATGGTTGCTCATGTTACCAAGTGTCTAATATTATTCATCAATTGTGGGTAAGATCTTGCCAAGTGTCCAAATAAAACTTCTCTAACCTAATTTGGACATTCCACACTGTGATTTTGAAAACACTGCACTAGATGTTATTATTCAGGTTACTATTCACTTCGGGAAAGTGAAAAATAAACTTTGCACTATAAAATCCTATATATTCATAGAACCTAACTCTGCAATTTGTTTATTGAAATTCTATCCCAAAATGCCTCGAAAAAATCAAAATACGTTTTCGAACAAGCGTATCATCCAAAAATTGAAAATGGGATTATTGCGGCGTAAAATTCTAAATAATCAACTGAGCCTAATTGCGCAGACCAGATTTCAAACTGACACTTCTAACTATCTCAAATAAATAAAATTTCGCTTCTGACACCATAGTGAGTGATAGTTCTAACTATGCTGACATACTAAAACTTACGCGATTGATCAAATCGTGAAAACTTATGGTGTTTTCATGAAGTTCCTAAAGCCTATATTAATTCAACCCTTGAATTCAGGCTATTACAAGAAGAATTTCTCTTTGGTATATTATTTGTCTTTCATGTGTGTGTGTGTGTGTATATACATACATACATATATATATATATATATATATATGTATGCATGTATTTGTCATCTATTTTTTCTACAAACTTTGTCATGTCCATGCTTCTATTACAAACAAACTTCACAGAATATTTTGAGTTGGACGCTGCTACACCGACAAGGCTATTTGAGTGTTTTCTTTCATGCATTTTTTTAACTCATTTAAACATTTAAAAAAGTTCACAATATCATTAAAAAATATTTATTTAATCATTAAGTAAAAAAATAAAAAAGACAATCGAGACCTGTTATCGAGACCCACAACTTTTTCCTTGAGTTTCTATCCATTTAATTGCTAGAAAGGAACAAGAAAAAGGAAAAGGAAACATCAAAACAAGAGGGAAAAAAAAAACAAAAAAACTAAAAAAATAATTAAAAAAATTAGGTTCTGGGTTTAAAACCCGCTACCTGGATGTGGGTATCGGCCCGGGTTTATTCTTGGCCGGAACCCGATTATTAGGGTTCCGGACTGGGCCAAGAAAAAATCTAACCCAGATGAACAAGCCTGATTACGACCTTATGGTGGATTACAATCGAAAACGATGGTCAAGTATTTGTCATTGTGTCACCAGTTGGATATTTGAGTAATTACAAGGTCTTGTGGGAATTCTTTAAGGAAGTATTATGGGTCTAAGGTCAAGGATAGCCTCATTAAGCAGAGTTCTATGTCTTTTTATTAATGGTGTGCTTAACAAGGAAAATGGCGTGGCACTAAAGTGAATGAGATTTGATTGAAGGGAGGTGATTTCGCATAAGCTCAAGGTAAATGACTATGTTCATACCCTTCTTAATATTTTATTGTAAACAAAAGTGTCATTTTTGCAAGCTATATTATGTGTACATGTTTTAACGATATATATATATATATATAATATTAGCTATCTGTGTGTGTATAGACTATTCATCGATAGCCTCTTTTTATATACCCTCTTATTATTGTATGTGATGTATGAAATGTAATGGATTACATATTTCTGACTGTTATATATAGTATTTCCATATATTAAAGGAACAAATCAAAGATAGGATAAGGAAATGAAAGACTAAATGAAAAATAACATGAAATGAACTGAATTGCATGTTTGTCTGTTCAAAGAAAAAATCATATAAAGTGCCATAACGACGAGGATGGTACCATGATGCTAAGGGGTGGACCTAGTGATGCCTATTCTCGAAGCTAGGTTCTTTTCCACTAGCTATATATGGAAGAACATGACTGCAAGGATCACTAACGGCCTAACACATGGGACTTAATAGTATGTACTGACCATGAGGTTAAAAGAGGAAAGACTATTACAACATAAATGAGATTGATGTGGCTGCACAACTGAATTGTATGATTGAGGCCATGAGAAATCAAGGGGATGTATGCATACCGATTAATGTGACTTAATGTGATGAATGTGACTTTGAAAGTTCTTGCGAAAACCTATATTTTTATACGTTTACTGTATGAAGTAGTTGATCTTGTTGAGCATTAGACTTATTTTTGTTTCAATGAATGGTTGTCCGAATAAATGCTTAAAGAGAGGTTTGAGCCACAATACGGGACTTAGCTCATGGAGAAGAGGCATATGCCTAGATCGTGTACATATATTTTTTTCATTTATGATTTTAATAGAATAAGATTTGAGAATTTTTTTCACAAGAGCTTTCGCAAACTCCCTTTTTATTTTTCACAAAGTCTGTTTTATCTTTTGAAAGGGGATGTTGGATACCCGATGCTTCATTAAGAAAATTCTTTTAAAGTCAAGTTTCATTATGGTCCCTCTGTTATCTAAAATATTAAAAATGAATAAAAAAAGGAAAAAAAATAAAGAATATTTAAATGATATATGGAAAGAATTGGCAAACTAATATATGGTGTATTGTAAAAGTAGTTGGCTAAAATAGAGAAAGTCAGTTTTAGTTAGTTATTTCATATGAAAAAGTCTTGTACACATAATATTTTTATTGATTAGATCAGAAACCTTTTTGCATAGTGGCTAAATCATAGCGCTTAGCACCATAATTTTCGAAATATATAAACAAGGATAGGAAAGAAGGATAAGCAAATAATACAACTGGGAATGGCAATATTTGAATGCGCTAACACAGCATATGTTCCTGTGACGAATGCCAAAACCATTGGTGCCATGGAAAAAAGAAGGAACAAAAAGGCTATTCCAAGAAAACTTATGCGCTTTTGGAAGAAGTCATCATCAGAAGGGAGAAGTGGAATAATAAGGTGGATAAAGATAGCAGAACTAGATAGCATCAATGATAGGGCATTTGTAATGATAAAAGCCTTGAAAGCAACACTATTCCTCAGAACTGCAGAGCCTGGATGTGGATGATCATCTCCACCAATGAAGCCCCCTGGCATGGTAATGCCTGCTGCAAAGGTCACGGTTGTAACGAGTGCAGCAACTATCATCTTCTTCTCCCACTCCTCCTCACTCTCCGCCGTCGGATAACTTTTCTTAATTTCATCATGCCCAACTTCTAATACTCGCCCTTTGGACTTTAATAATATCTTCCCACTTTTTCTGTAAAATATTTATTGGGTTGAATTGTGAGTATTCCTCATTTCTCTATAGATTGACAGAACGTGAGAAAAGAAAACAAATGCAAACAATATTTGTTTGAGAAAGCAAGGTAGCTCCGTATAAAATAAGGCCTAAAACCAGAATATATAAAGACAGTTGACTTCATATTTAAATGTATCTTCTAAAAAAACATTTAGCACTCATTAAATGAATAGAAAAATATTATATATCATTCCCAAGATGCATGTTACTCATTTCCATTCTTTATGATATATATCAAATCAAAAATATTTTGAAACAGGTTATATATGCCAGAATTATAGGAACATGTTCTTGAAAATTGTTAGCTAGGTTGTACTAGTTCGCATAATATTCAGAAAATAATAAAGTTTACATCAAAGGAAAGGCTGTGGTTTCTTTGTCACATCATCTTCAAATTGAAGTCATAACTTAAAAGGATTCGGCTTGGTTGGAACTGGACCGGATTCGGTTTCTATTGGAATTGGACCCACGCCCTATAACCCGAAACAAGTACCACGCAATATGAAAGCAAAATTGAATACTAAAACCCGTAATGTCTATAGCTACCTCGGTTGCAATTAACATGACATTTTAATTCAAACTCTTCTTCTACGAGGGAGCTTCACACTGATTTAGTGACTTTGGGCCAAATGAAAGGAAATAATGGTAATATTGTGCTCCAAGTGATAAAAAAAAAAAAAAAAAATTGTGGCTGGTCATAAATGAATATGCTATCTCAAGAGTCAAGAGACACGACATCAGACCAAAAGAATCTATTAAAAAAAGTACTATAGATTTGAATATTTTCAAATATTTTTTTTCATTAGATTTGCTATCATCCACTTCCTTAGCATATCTTATTGAAAAGAACTAAATATTCAAATATTCATTATATAATAGTATTTTTTGAAGAAAGATAAAAGATTACGTTACCCTATCAACACCACCGTCTTTTCTTCTTAAGACTCGATAAGCATTCTGGTTCTTTTTGTTGAAGACCATTTTGTCAACTCTTGGAGAATTCAGGACACGGTCGTGGTAACGAGCAGAAATGGAATAGTGATGGAGAGGTGTATTCCCGTCGTTGTCCTTCTGATTCAAAAGATTCCGGAGAGACGAATTATCTTGTATCACTAGCGCTACATCTGGCCACAAGTTGGTCATCAGGGCGAGATGGAGTGCGTTGCGGCCTTTATTGTCAACCACTTCGCAACAATCTGGACACATTGATATAATCTCTTTTGTTACTCCTTCTTTGTTGCGATGAGCTGCAATGTGAAGAGCTATCCTACCCTCTGCGTCTTTCATATATGCTACCTCTCTATCAAATTCCAGCAATAGTTTTGTTGGCTCAATGTTACCCGTGTATGCAGCCATGTGAAGCGGAGTCCAACGATTTTGGTCTACTTGTTTACATAGATCACGTCCATATGATCTTTTCAAAATGTTTTCGGTCATTCCTAAAAGAAGTTTAAAGAAGGTAAATTAATGTAATAATTTTCTGAAGAACAAAAAGGAAGACGTTATGAGACAGAAAAAGGACTATTCAGGTGATCGTTTAATGTGAAAGCCGTGTTTAGTAATCAGTCCTTTATCATCAAATAAAAAGCAAATGCAGGACATGGCAGACATCAGTCTTTATTTACCAAACAAAATTATTTGCAAGCTTGTTAAGCACGAATTTAATCTAAAACTGGCCCTGTGAATATCAAACATTTTTATATCTCATGAATTTGATGTCCTGTCAGAGCTTATTTTACCACATAAAATAGGCAATACCTGCATCATTTGAAAATGTAGCGGCATGCAAAGCCGTTCTACCCAAGGGGCCATTATAAGCTGGTGATTGGAATGTGTTCAAAATTTCAGATACCAAATCTGGAAAGTGTCTCTCGGCAGCCAAGTAAAGTGGGGTCTCACCAGCAACATTAGCACCAAACGAAAATTCTGGATCTACCTCCATTAGTAACTGTTTTACCACTTCAATGTGATTGTGACGTACAGCCTCATGTAAGGTCGTGTCTCTCTCATTGTTCAGCTTCGCAATCATCTCCGTAGTAGCTTCAACGCGTACTCCACTTTCGAGATCTTGATGTTGGGATTTTTTATGTTCAATCAGGACTTCGACTATGGAAGCATGCCCATACCTTGCCGCCACATGTAACGGAGTATCACCTTCCGCATTGGCTTTCAATAAAAGTGACGGACACTTGCCTAGTACATCTTTCACAAATTTTGCCGCTGTGGCTTGGTTAGTTCCTCCAGTAGCGGGAAACTCTTCTTCAACAAGGATACTTGAAATGCAAATATGTAGGATTGTATTTTGATTAACTGTCAAAAATCCATCAAGTGGATGGGAGATATGATCATATTGTTCAAAGGCCTCCAGGTTGCCTTGTGCCGCTGCTTTATAGATAATAGGATCCATTGCAGTGAGGCGCGTTTGTATGCTGCAAGAGAGTACTCTAGAAAATCCTATGTTAGACACAGGCATTATAGTTGATGTTACAATCAACATTTATCTATTAACGCGCAAATCCTATCCATATTATGACAAAATTCTTTTTTGACAATTTCCTCCTTCATCTGTAAGAGGAACATGGGTCTGGAAATTGGAATTCTGGATAACGCTGAGTTTTAATCTTGGGAAGGACTAAACTGAAATAGATGCACTTGAGAAATTGAAGACAAAGTTTAAGTATAAAAGAGAGTAGTAATCATATATTAATTTAATGAAAATCAAAATGTAATTAACTTGTGAAAAGTAAAGCATATATAACCATACAATCAATTAGAAATATTAAAACGGTCATCTAAGATCAAACAGAAGTTATATATGTTAAGAGATCATATAAAAACACAAGTAAAAGTAATCTTACTTCCGAGTTAGTAAGCAACGCAACCTCCAGCACCTTAATTTAACTCCTCCACCTCAAATGTGGACCGTGGTTTGGGATAGCTTGGGACTGGAGAGTTGGATCCGTTGTGATATTTATAGGGAAGGCTTACTACTCATTAGGCATTTAGCATTAGACGTAACCATTTTACTTTTTAAAGAACTAATTAAAGTGGTAATGCTTCTTTTCTGCCATATTATTAAAGTAAATATAAATGCTGTAAGAAAAGCTTATACCACACAATTTCATTTTTTTAATATATGATTTGTTATTTTTGTCATTCTATTTAAACAGACACGTATTTAAGCATTAAAATATAAGGACAAAATTGAGAAATCACATATTACTTAGGTGGATGTGTGTGGTGTAAGATTTTCTTGTAAAATTTCTCTAAAATAAGTACTATAAATACTTTCAATTTTTTATTTGTTTTAAATTGAGAGAGAAACATTTTCTTAAAAAAATTAGAAGAAAATAATGAAGCAAGAATATAAAAAAACTTAAAAAAGGACCCGTGATCTGGCGAAATGGGAGGGAAAATACTTTATTCATATTTTAAAGATTTGTAATATTGATTTTTTTAAAAAATTTATAGTTTTTTGGATTTAATTAATAAATATTTTTATTTAAAAAGTGTTTATGGTTTTAAAATTCTTAACTTTTTAAGTAGTTAATTAATAATTTTTATTTAAAAAGTGTTTATTTGCTTTATATTTTTCCTTGCTTTTATGTTTATGTCATTTTAAAAATAATTCTGGATCTTTGTTATAAGTTGAAGTTCATTCCGATATGTTTGAGTCAAAGTTAGTTAGATACAATTGATGATGTAGACAACTAAAAGTTAGATTGGGGTAATATATTTAGAGATTTGTTTTTAGTTTTTGTTATATATCTTGATTTTGTCATTTTGTGATACTAATTTCTTATATTTTAACATCTTAATGTATAGTAGAAATTGTGCCAGTGTTGTTTGTTCAATTTTATTTCATTATTTTTATAAATTTATATGGAGCTATCTTATTTCCTTACTAAGTATGTCCTCTTTTCTTCGGACTCAACTTGAAATGTTACCCACTATTTGGTTCTCTTTTGTTGTTGGAAGTAGAAATGGGAACATTTCATTTGTGTTGGTTTAGAAAATGTCGATTGTTGTTTTTTTTTTTTTTGAATGAAACATACTCATTTCATTAATAAACCGAAGTTACAAATGTGACTTATCAATACCAGAAGTTCCAATACATAGGAAATCCAGTCTATAAGCCAACTAACTCAACAGATCTGAGGCTTCCCCACACACAAATACATTTGCGGCGGACATTGTTTTAACTTCTAATCAAACTTTCTCGTAACAGATAAATCGCTCTGTAAAAACAGAGCTTACTGGTCCCCTCTATCCTCCCAGGGAAGAAGAGTACAGGACATTGCTAAGGACATCAAATCATATAGCCTATTCCTATTTTATTAAAACTAAACTAACAAACAACTACACATAACCACATTAACAACTACAAGACCACAAGCTTTGGTGAGACCCCAGACGTCACGCCCACCGCAAGCATAGTCATCTCGAGCTCTGGTTGAACGAGCACCCAGCGTCGATACGGACCACAACAGCCCGGCCGTATAACCACCAGCCGTAACCTCGTCCAACACTCTCGAAAGCCTTGCCCCGGATTACGTCCGATCTAAAGGCCCAAACCTCACTCGGGTCAACAAAAGCAATACCAACATCAGAAACAAGACAACTACAAAACACTGAAATGGACAAACAACAAAGAAACGAAACAAAAAAATAGTACAAAAAATACAAAACAGATGAACAGAACACAATGGTCGGCATTGTTTAGTGCAGAAACTGTTCACGCTGGGAGGAAAGCCGACGGTCAAACTTGGAAGACCCGGAGTCAGAGGTTCCACAGCAACCGAGCGTGGTGTCAGGAGAGGGCTCCTCGGTGGCACTTGAAGGCCACGCGCCAGCGCTGTCCGAAATTTTGTCCCGCGCGTGCGGGCTACGTGCCACTCCGATGGACGCCGGATTTGGAGGTCTTGAAGATCGGCGGCTGGGCGTCATACCGGTGGGGCGCGTGTATAGATGTGGTGGCCAGAAAGACTCGAACAGCGATCCTCCCTTATTCGGCCTAAAAACACAAAATAAAACAAAAACACTATACAGAAGTTAAAAGGACAACGAAAAGGGAGAGGGCCTGGTGGAGGGGACGAGGAGCCGAAGCTCCCACCCCCTTTCGACAGATCTGAGGGTTTGGACGAGCTGGGGGATTTTTCGGCCGAGAGGTTCTTCGCACTGGTTTGGCGTTTATTAGTTCATCGATTGTTGTTGTACTTTGGAACAAATAATAATATTTGGTGGCCTGTTGTGTTTCAGCAATGTGTTATTGGATGATGGATGATGAATTGATTGTGAAATTCAGCAGTGAAGTATTGAGTGGTTGGCTTGTATTTGGTTATTGTAAATGATTGGGTGGCTAGTTGTGTTTCAGCACAACTTGGAATGAGAACAAGCACCTGAGATTTGGTTTTGTTTTGTTGTTTGAATAGGAACAGATAATTAATTTTAATATATGTTTTTGGTTGTTGTCGTTGGGAACAAATGACAATATTTGGTGGCTGCTTCTTTTTTAGCAGTTTTGTTTTGTTTTTTTTTTTTTTAATAGTGGTTATGTTTTTTCAATGCTGGTAATGTTTTTTCCAACTTTGTGCCCTTGATGACATGTGGCTAACAACTGATATGGCATATAAAGCTACATCTGAATTGACAGTTGAATTTTGATTGAACTGTCAATTCAGTTCAGTTTAATTTTAAACTAAATCTAATGTCTAAATATCTAATTTTAAAATCACTAAACTCATCTCAATTCAAAACTTTTTTACATATGAGATCTACAATTTTTTTCAACTCAGAACCTCTTTATATGTGAGATTTACAATCTTTTTTAATTTCTTATAAATACATATAAACTCGTATTAATATCTAAATATATTTAAATTAACTCATCTTAGATATGCTCTATAAAACTCACTCCACTATCTCAACTCAACTCAACATACAAATGAAATCTAAAAATCTTATTTAAAAATAGACTAAACATAAAATTAAAAAAAGTCATAAAAAAAATAAAATCTAAATCCAACTCTGCTTTTAAGTCGAATCGAATCAAAACCTACACAAATCAAAGTGGTGGTTGATTCGGACTACAACAAAATTAGAATTAGAATAGATCTTGGGAATTTGGACACCATTTGGATTGGAATTGGTGCTCGCCCCAATTGACTGGACACCGTGAGTACACTTTATAGACACGGTGCAGGAACAACTTTTAAGCTGTGTCCACTACTTTCGCAAAATCCTATAAATTGTTCGTTTCAACTTTTATATCTTCACTATTCATAGAATATTTGCCAAACAGCCCAAGCATTTACATCAAAATATCACCTAATTAAGGCATCTACCTAGGCCCCCCACATACACCAAAGCCTCCTACTTTTGTTATGTTTGCGTGCAACAGTTTTGTTGACATCGTTTTTCACAGGCTTAGGCGATTCTACGCCGACAATATCATGATGTGAAATATTTAGAGCCTTCGGTGGTGTTCCGTACATCCATGGGGGTGAATAAAAAATAAGTGCTGTGAAAATAAAAAGAGATGACACCAAAATTTACGTCGTTCGACAATATGCTTACGTCCACAAGCATTTGGGGAGGGAAGTCTCCAATATAATATATCTGTTTACAATCATTCATGGATCCTCATATCTTACTATATAGAGAAGGTTGGAGCTCTTCCTATCTGTCTCAAAAATCCCTCGTGATCCGTCTGTCTGTTTCTCGTCCCTTGATCTCTATATCCATCCATCTGTTGATCATCTTTTTATTTCTGTATCTCTTCGTCTGTTGATCATCTTCTTATCTCTCTATCTATCCCCTTGATTTTGTCTGGACGTCCCCTTGATGTGTCTCGGTATCCCCTTTTATATGTTTGCCTGACCTTTTACTGTACATGTCAACCTGCCATGAATTGGCAGATCCCCATTGCATGAACACTTCTCCTTCTTTCTGACCCTCTACCATTTTATAGACATACAAATCATTACAATTCTATTTTTTAAATTTATGGGAAAATAAATATGTTCAGGTTAGAAAATATTTTTTATATTTGAAAAATGTTAATTTGCCCCCTTATTTTGTTCCTAGATTTTTTTAATGTTTAAGGAAATAATTACTAGTTTATTTGTATATTTTTTTTCTAATTATTAACAAAATTTTAAGAAATATTTAAAAGAAAAAAAATATAAAAATGAACTAAGGGATCTTTAGAGTTGCTAGCGTTGCTTCCATTTGATAGTTGCCGGTTGTATATAATCGCACAATTATTATTATTATTATTATTATTATTATTATTATTATTATTATTTTTTAAGAAAACCTCTCTATTTCATTAACAAACTTCACACAATACAAAGTTTGTCTTTTCCAAACTTTCCCAATCCACACCTTTCCCTGGCATTTTCTTTTCTTTCCCTTTTACCAATGCATGATAACAACTATGAATTAAAGTCTAAGACATGGAAGATATATTTCAGACGCAATGCACGTTGCTGCGCGCGGTAAGAGATTGAGTTTTTTGAGATAAAATATTTTTTCTAAAAATACTTAATTTTTGTCTCAAAATATTTTTAGAGATGAAAATATTTTCTCTATTTTGTCTCTAAAAGCCTGTCTCAAAAGGTTTTTAGAGATGTCTCAAAAAATAATTTTTAAGGATGAAATTGGTCGGACCAATTGAACCTGTATGAACGAGTCTTTTTTTTTCCGAAAAATTGTAGTCTCAAACATGCATTCGAATGGAATCCTATCAGTTTGAACCGACACTTACCGTTCAAACTATAGGAAATTTTCATTCGAACAAATGACCATATTGATCATACTCAAATGGACGGAGTGTTCGAACAAATTTTATGCATTTGAACTAATAATTTTTCAAATGACTTGTATTCGAACATAAATTATGTTTATTCGAACTGACTATTTATTTTTGAAATTTTTTCTATTCGAACGGGGTTTTGCATATGAATGTTGTTCGAACAAATATTTTATTGTTCGAACGAATGTATGGACTATATTTCTCGATTGTCCGAATGTATTAGTTTTTGTTCGAATGGGTCTGTTTTTGTTCAAATGGATTTGTAAATTATAATTTAGAGTTCGAACTGATTAGTTACATTCAAGCAGTACTAATCATACAAAACATAAATTAATTAAAAATCATATACTAATATTACACAAATTGTAATTTAAAAATCACAATTGTTCAAATGTTTTGGAATATTATAATAGAAAGACAATTAAAGAAAACATAAATTTCAAGATTATGGTGGTCGCATAGAGTTTTAAGACATTATTGACTGCAACTATTCAAACATAGCTTTCTGCACCTCCATCCCAGTCTCTTCTGCATGTTCTCTTCTAATCTCACCTCAATATCCGCTGCTTGATCTAATCGGGTCAGCAACTTTTTTTCCTTGGACCTCAACCATTCTATCTCAACTGTTGCTTCCTCCAATTCCTTATGTTGGGGTGTATGTGGAGACTAGTTTTGTAGCTAAAAATGTGTTTGCTGAAATTTGGCTCGAGCCAAAGTTTGCTCTACATACCGCTTGAGCTAAGATCAAGTTCGAGAGTTCGCTCGAGGCCTATTCGACACTCCGCTCAAGCAAGACACAAACCCTCGTGTTCGCGCGACATTCCACTCGAGACAATGTTCACTTGGTTGTTCGCTCGAGGCGCGCTCGACACTCCGCTCGAGCAAAGTATATAGTTTTTGCCAGATTAGGTTTTTGGTGCCACTCACTATAAATATATCATATTAGACTTGTGTTGGACAACCTCAAGCATATTTTAAGAGAGAACAATTGTCTAGTGATGTGCATATTGTGTGACAGAACAAAAAGCCCTTGAGAGTGTGAGTTGAGATTGAGTTATTGTAATCTCCTCTGGTTAATAAGATATTTGCAACTCTTGTGAACGTAGGCAATTTGCCAAACCTCGTATATTGTGTGTGTGTTTGATTGTATTGTATTTACTTTATTTGACATTGTTGGTGTGTGTATTTTGCATAACATTTTACAATAACTGATATCAAGAGCCAAGGTTGGATCTGAAGGAGAATGATGACTGGAGATAAAGTGAACACACTCTGGATCGAGAAGTTCGATGACACTGATTTTGGGTACTAAAATATGCATATTGAGGATTATCTCTACGGGAAGAGGTTCCACTTTCCACTGTTGGGAAAAAATCCAGAGAGCATGGCTGATGCTGAGTGGAACTTGTTAGATCGATAGGTTTTAGGGCTTGTTCAGCTGACCTTGTCCAGAACAGTGGCACACAAGGTTAGTAACGACAGAACCACGGTGGATCTCATGGCGACTTTGTCAGGTATGTATGAAAAGCCGTCTGCGAACAATAAGGTGCACTTGATGAAGAAATTTTTCAATTTGAAGATGTCGGAAGGTATGTCTATAGCCCAACACTTGAATGAATTCAGTACGATCACAAATCAACTGTCTTCTGTAGAGATTGAGTTTGATGATGAGATTAGAAAGTTGATTCTGTTGGCATCATTGCCAAATAGTTGAGATGCCATGAATATGGCTATGAGTAGTTCTGTAACACCCGGGCATAGTGCCAAGTGTAACACCCCGTATTTTGGTGTATTTTTATTGAATGATTATTTTTATGTTATTCAAAAAAAATTATTCTTTTGTTTTAAAATTACTGGATTTTAATTGGGTTATTTTTAGGATTTTTAACTTGGTGAAAATTATTTTTATGTGCTTTCTTAATATTTATTTATTGTTATGTATTTAAATTGCTTTTAATATTTAAATTAATTACTGTGAGATTTAATTATTTCAATTTGACTTTACCATTACGTTTAAATTATTTTATTTAATTTGTGGTTTTAAAATCGTTTCCGTTGGATCATTTTCGTGACCCAAGTTATGAGGATTGGACCTCATTTCTTTTCCCCTCTTTTTCTTTCCTCTCCTTTTCTTTTCCTTCTTTTTTCTTTTTCTCCTTATTTCCTTCAGTCTTCTTTCTTTCCCGCGCGACCCAACTCCCTCCTCTCTCCCGTGCGACTTCGGCCTCCACCCCAGCCCGCCGCCGTCGAGCCGCCGTGGTCGACACCGCCCCCTCCATTCGGTTCCCCTGCCGCCGGCGACCCTACCCCACCAATATCACCGCCGTTCGTGCCACCGTTAGCCTCCACGAACCCATTGAAGCCGCGGCGTCATTTCGCTCCAGCGCCGCCGTCGCACCACCATTGGCCTCCATCTTCCTACCACTTCATCCCCGACCTCTTGGCAACCCTTTGGACCCAACCCCGGCTCCGATCCGTCACCGGTGAAGCCCCACCAAGTCCATTTTCGATTTGTACATTTTTGGCCTTAAACCACCATTTGCGCCGTCATTCACGGCAAACCACCACCACCATTGGCTTCACCGACCTCTCTAGGCCCTACCCTATCATTTTGGGGTCTTCGTTTGTCTCCGTTGAAAAGTGGGTATTTGTGACCCACGGCCACAGTGTATTTTACACTGTGGTGTTGCTCAGACGTCGCCTTTTTCAGCTTCGTGATCCTCCGGAAATTATCATATAGCGCTGTAAGTATTTCTCCAAAGTATTCTCATGAATTTTATGTATTTTTGCACTAACGCATTTCACTGTATTTTTTTGGCATGCCGGACTGAGTCCGAGGAGTACGGGGGTCGGATGGATTTATGATTGGAGTTGTTTGGGTTGGTTTGATTGGATTGGTTATTGGTTATTGAGGAATGTGGATTTGTGTTGGTACATGTGCATATCATTATTTCATGCATGATCATGTTTGTAAAGGAAAACTGGGTTTTCGTGTATTGCATTCATGTTCATGTGTTTATGAAAACTGGGTTTTCATGTGAGAATGGAATTTGGGTGCGTGCGTATCACGACCCCAAGCCGAGATGGGGCATTATCTCGGTGGAGCTCCTCTGGTTACTCGGGAGCGGAATAAACTGAGTAACGTCCCCTGGATTGTCGCTGGGCGACAATGGGATCGGACGAGAGATTCGTGCCGACTCCGTGGTCCTTCTGCTGGCGGGGACTAGAGGATGTCTGGCCATGTACGCGCTGGGCGCGGAACTGGGCATCGCTCGTTGCGTAGTGGGTGCTCGGCCATGTACGCGCTGGGCGCGGAACTGGGCATCGCTACGAAGCCAGGACATGCGGATGGTCCCTAGGGGAGGCCATGGTGCATAGGGTATTGACGGATTAAATGGACTATTTTCTGGGAAAATAGCGTGTGTTGGATTTTGTGTAATTCATTTTCTGGGAAAATGTTTTACGGATTATTTTTGGGCCAAATGGGATTTTGGCGTGTGTTGGAAAATTATCATTTTCGGGGAAAATGATGTTTTGAGGAAAAATGCATATTTCATCATATGCATGCATGTTAGTTGTATTAAATGCATTTTATTCCTGAGATTATTTTTGAGTTATACTTACCTGCGGTACCATTCTGTGGTAACGCAGATTTTGATGCTGTTGAGGAGGAGGAGGGCGAGCCTGAGGAGACGGCTCTGCCCGATGAGTGATCTGGGATCACTAGCTTGTTATTTATTTTACCCTTTGTATTTTTGGGACATGTGTTAACTTTATTTTGGATGACTGTATAACTACTTTTAAAACTTTACTGATGTTTACTTGTATTTAAATTCTGGTACTTAGTTGACTAATCCGCTGCGTTGTTGTTGTACACCGTTGCATGTACACACACTTGGCACTTTCGTTGGGATGTGTGACCGTGTTGTCATCATCCCGGCGTCTCGATTCCCGTGTTTTCCTTACATGGGGGTCGGGGGCGCCACAGGTGGTATCAGAGCAGTTCGGCTCTGGGTAAAACCACATGTCCCATAGGTGCAGTACCAGAAAGTTTTAAAAGTTGTGATTTGAAAATTATTTAATTTAAAGTTTGTGGTTTTTATTGGTTTTATTTAGTTATTGTATATTACTTGTTTGTTTATTTATTTTATTGATTTATTTTATGGTATGTTATTTTATTATTTTAATCATTTTATTGTGAGCTACTTCATTGATTTTATGCATTTTGTCGTATGCTATTTTATGTATGAAATTTTATTTGATATGATTTGATTTTGTTTTGTTTTGTTTTGTTCGGAATTGAAAGGCGGGTTAAGGATTATGATATAACATGAGATGGTACGACTGAGAAGGCCATTGTTAGGCTTGAACATTTGGTGTAATAGGTTTGAACTCTTGGTAATTGGTTTGTTTTAATATCGAGGTTCGAACATCATGGTCAGGGTGAACTTTTTGGAGTAGGAATTCGAATTGCTGCTAAGGAGGAGGGGAATAATTTTAAATTGCTTAGGATAATTAGGGTCTTAGGTTCCGTAGAATTTATGTAATGAGTTTTTGGGTTAGGAGGTTGTAAGTTCAACAAATTTCAAGGTTAGATTTATGATAAGTTCATCTGAGGTTTGAGGCTTCATAGTTTTTAGGAAATAAGTTATGAGAATTTTTTTTTTTTTTTAGGATAATTTCTTTGGAAACTGAAGGGAATTATCTAGTTCGTGTATTTTTTGAGGATTGAGAATGTTGATCTAATTCGAAAGATTATTGCTTTTAGCTCGATGTTTCAGTGATAGGTTGAGGATTTAATCCGTATCAATTTTAAGGATAATAGATGGGGCAGATTTAGGAAATGATTCTTGTTCATTTCGAGGATATAGGTCTAGTGATGGAAATGGTAATGATGATCATCTGCACGTTTGGAGGATTATTGGTTTTGGCTAAGGGTGCGTGACATTGATGTATAGTAGTGGTGAGTGGTTATGGATTTCGGAGAGTATAAGTCCTAGTCTCATTTTGGTTTGGAGGAAGAGACTTTGGTAGGTGTTGAAGAGGAGTCGACACAATAGTGGTAATTTAAGAGACCTTGGCTTGGAGTTTTTGGTGAGTTGATCGAAGTGTGCAGTTGAAGTGGGTTACTCAATGAAGCATGGTTGGGAATAGTTATTGTGATTATCTTCAGGAATTAATTGTGACTTGAGGTCACCTAAGAATTTAAATTTTTGAGGTTATACTTTCTTTTGGAAATTTAGCATTCAGTCGGTTGAATTAAGGACATTGTTATTTAACTGGAAGAGAGATTGTTGGGACATCATGTATGGTGTATGATAAGATCTTCGAAGTTAAACCTTAGGTATCAACAGTGGATAAGATGATCAAGTATGCGGTTAATAAAGCATTAGGATCCTTGGGTGCTTTGCAATGACTTTTGGTGGATTGAAGATTTGAGCAGTATGGTTTGCCTTGAGGTTTAATAGTGATGTACTATTGAAGGAACTAGTTGTGTTAATGCTAGCTTGTAGGAGTAGAGATAAGTGGGTGAATTACCAAGAAGGTTTTGATAATGTTTTGGTGTAGTCTATGGTGGTTCGTAGTGAGTTTAGTCACCGCTAGATTAGATGTTGTTCAGAATGTAAGTGATGAGCTTTTGGGTTTAGATTGTCAGGTAGAAGTTTATAGGCGCTCTTGTTGTTTGGTTGGGTTGGAAATCGAGCCTTTTAAGGTATGTTCCTTATCGTAGATGAGGTGGATGTATTTTATGGTATCGATTTTGTTTAAGGCTGCGGGAGTTAATTGAGGAATTTGAGTTATAATTCGTGGTTTTTGGAAAGGGAGTTTTTTTTTCTACCAAGATGTGATAAGAGTTTTTGGTCAATAGGAATGGAGCCACCTTGTAGTCGATGGTGTTAGTTTCATGAGGACATAAATTTTATGCATGTTGCGAATATCAGAGTGCGCAGCAGGAGCGTGGTATTTTTGGTTGTAGTCAGGAGTTCAGATTGTGCTGATTTTGGGGAATTAGTGGTGACTTGAATTTTGACAAGATACTTGTAATTGGAGATTAATAATTTAGTTGTGCAATTTGTTATTGATGGTTAGCTTTGGAAGTGGCTATTAGGTTACCAAAAGTAGAATTCAATGGAGGTTTAGAAGTTTTAGCATAGGTGTTGATTTGGAGTTGGCGGCAATAGTTTTTGCTCTTAAGATTTGGCGGCATTGTCTGTATGGTGAAGCCTGTGAAGTTTTTACTGATCACAAGAGCTTAAAGCATCTGTTTACTCAGAAGAATCTCAATATGAGACAGAGACGGTGGTTAGAGTTGATTAGCGACTATCAATGTGAGATCAAGTATCATCCAGGAAAGGCGAATTTAGTTGCTGATGCTTTGAGTAGGAAATCTCAACAAGTGGATGAAGCAGAGTCGTCGGATTTGGACTCTCTCCTTTGTGGAATGAGGAGACTTCTTATCGAGAGTTCACAGCAAGAGGAATTGTTATCGTTAGTCTTGGATGTCCGAGTAGTGGATTTTGAAGAATTGAAGACTCTTCAAAGAAGGGATCCTACATTGTTAGCTATCAGGAAAAGAGTCAGGAAGTCTAGAGGACCCTTGAATTACAGCTTGGATAAGGATGGTATTCTTCGGTTTCGGGATCGTAGAGTGATTCCCCGAGATTCTGAATTTAAAGAGCGGATTTTGGCAGAAGCCCATGCGGCTCCTTATTCAGTTCATCCAGGAAGCACGAAGATGTATCGAGATTTAAAGAGGAATTTCTGGTGGGGAGGAATGAAGTTGGACATCGCTTTGTTTATTGAGAAATGTGTCACTTGTCGTCGAGTAAAGGCTGAGCATCAAAGACCTGCTGGTAGACTTCAACCTCTCCCTATTCCTGAGTGGAAGTGGGATGATATTTCTGTGGATGTTGTAGTGGGTTTGCCGAGGAACCGTAGTGGAAAGAATTCAATTTGGGTGATTGTTGATCGGTTGACCAAGAGTGCCCATTTCTTGCCTGTTAATAATACTGACTCTTTGGGTAAGTTGACTCGGTTATATGTCAAGGAGATAGTGCGTTTGCATGGAGTACCCAAGAGTATCGTGTCAGATCGGGACCCGCGGTTTACGTCCCATTTTTGGAAGAGCTTGCAGGCGGCTTTAGGCACTAAGTTGAAGTTTAGTAGTGCATATCACCCTCAAACAGACGGTCAATCAGAGCGTACTATTCAGACTCTAGAGGATATGTTGCGGTCTTGTGTCACAGAATTTCAAGGAAGTTGGGAGAATCATCTACCGCTTATTGAATTCTCTTACAATAACAGTTTTCATTCTTCCATCCAGATGGCCCCGTATGAAGCTTTGTATGGAAGGAAGTGTAGATCACCCTTGTGTTGGGATGAAGTCGGCGAGAGTAAAGTAATTGGGCCTGAGATAATTCAAGAAATGAAGGATCAAGTTCAGTTCATAAGGACTAAAATGGCAGAAGCGTAAAGTCGCCAGAAGAGTTATGCAGATACAAGAAGAAGAGACTTATCCCTTGAAGTAGGTGATTGGGTTTATCTTAAAGTCTCTCCTATGAAAGGCGTTAAGCGCTTTGGTAAGAAAGGAAAGCTCAGTCCAAGGTATGTTGGCCCTTTTCAGATCGTAGAGAAAGTTGGGCTTGTTGCTTATAGAGTTGCCTTGCCGGATTATTTTGGGGATGTTCATGATGTGTTTCATGTGTCTTCGTTGAAGAAGAGCTTTGGACAGCAAGAGTCACGTTTTGTTGACCCTGAACGCATTCAACTTCAGCCTAACCTTACTTATGAAGTTGCCCCGACGCAGATCGTGGATCGGAAAGAGCAAAGATTAAGGTCCAAGACAATACCTATGGTGAAAGTGTCATGGGGTGATCCGTTGGCTCAAGATTACTCTTGGGAAAGAGAAGCCGACATGAGGGAGCATTATCCTTACTTGTTTGTTTGATTTTGACGGTATGTTCTAAGTATGCTCTCGGTTGAATCTTGTTCCTGTCTTAGTTTAATGTTTGACCTTGCTAATTTCGAGGACGAAATTTTTTTTAAGGGGGGGAGGATGTAACACCCCGTATTTTAGTGTATTTTTATTGAATGATTATTTTTATGTTATTCAAAAAATTATTCTTTTGTTTTAAAATTACTGGATTTTAATTGGGTTATTTTTAGGATTTTTAACTTGGTGAAAATTATTTTTATGTGCTTTCTTAATATTTATTTATTGTTATGTATTTAAATTGCTTTTAATATTTAAATTAATACTGTGAGATTTAATTATTTCAATTTGACTTTACCATTACGTTTAAATTATTTTATTTAATTTGTGGTTTTAAAATCATTTCCGTTGGATCATTTTCGTGACCCAAGTTATGAGGATTGGACCTCATTTCTTTTCCCCTCTTTTTCTTTCCTCTCCTTTTCTTTTCCTTCTTTTTTCTTTTTCTCCTTATTTCCTTCAGTCTTCTTTCTTTCCCGCGCGACCCAACTCCCTCCTCTCTCCCGTGCGACTTCGGCCTCCACCCCAGCCCGCCGCCGTCGAGCCGCCGTGGTCGACACCGCCCCCTCCATTCGGTTCCCCTGCCGCCGGCGACCCTACCCCACCAATATCACCGCCGTTCGTGCCACCGTTAGCCTCCACGAACCCATTGAAGCCGCGGCGTCTTTCGCTCCAGCGCCGCCGTCGCACCACCATTGGCCTCCATCTTCCTACCACTTCATCCCCGACCTCTTGGCAACCCTTTGGACCCAACCCCGGCTCCGATCCGTCACCGGTGAAGCCCCACCAAGTCCATTTCGATTTGTACATTTTTGGCCTTAAACCACCATTTGCGCCGTCATCCACGGCAAACCACCACCACCATTGGCTTCACCGACCTCTCTAGGCCCTACCCTATCATTTTGGGGTCTTCGTTTGTCTCCGTTGAAAAGTGGGTATTTGTGACCCACGGCCACAGTGTATTTTACACTGTGGTGTTGCTCAGACGTCGCCTTTTTCAGCTTCGTGATCCTCCGGAAATTATCATATAGCGCTGTAAGTATTTCTCCAAAGTATTCTCATGAATTTTATGTATTTTTGCACTAACGCATTTCACTGTATTTTTTTGGCATGCCGGACTGAGTCCGAGGAGTACGGGGGTCGGATGGATTTATGATTGGAGTTGTTTGGGTTGGTTTGATTGGATTGGTTATTGGTTATTGAGGAATGTGGATTTGTGTTGGTACATGTGCATATCATTATTTCATGCATGATCATGTTTGTAAAGGAAAACTGGGTTTTCGTGTATTGCATTCATGTTCATGTGTTTATGAAAACTGGGTTTTCATGTGAGAATGGAATTTGGGTGCGTGCGTATCACGACCCCAAGCCGAGATGGGGCATTATCTCGGTGGAGCTCCTCTGGTTACTCGGGAGCGGAATAAACTGAGTAACGTCCCCTGGATTGTCGCTGGGCGACAATGGGATCGGACGAGAGATTCGTGCCGACTCCGTGGTCCTTCTGCTGGCGGGGACTAGAGGATGTCTGGCCATGTACGCGCTGGGCGCGGAACTGGGCATCGCTCGTTGCGTAGTGGGTGCTCGGCCATGTACGCGCTGGGCGCGGAACTGGGCATCGCTACGAAGCCAGGACGTGCGGATGGTCCCTAGGGGAGGCCATGGTGCATAGGGTATTGACGGATTAAATGGACTATTTTCTGGGAAAATAGCGTGTGTTGGATTTTGTGTAATTCATTTTCTGGGAAAATGTTTTACGGATTATTTTTGGGCCAAATGGGATTTTGGCGTGTGTTGGAAAATTATCATTTTCGGGGAAAATGATGTTTTGAGGAAAAATGCATATTTCATCATATGCATGCATGTTAGTTGTATTAAATGCATTTTATTCCTGAGATTATTTTTGGGTTATACTTACCTGCGGTACCATTCTGTGGTAACGCAGATTTTGATGCAGATGAGGAGGAGGAGGGTGAGCCTGAGGAGACGGCTCCGCCCGAGGAGTGATCTGGGATCACTAGCTTGTTATTTATTTTACCCTTTGTATTTTTGGGACATGTGTTAACTTTATTTTGGATGACTGTATAACTACTTTTAAAACTTTACTGATGTTTACTTGTATTTAAATTCTGGTACTTAGTTGACTAATCCGCTGCGTTGTTGTTGTACACCGTTGCATGTACACACTTGGCACTTTCGTTGGGATGTGTGACCGTGTTGTCATCATCCCGGCGTCTCGATTCCCGTGTTTTCCTTACATGGGGGTCGGGGGCGCCACACCAAGCTTGTTTTTATATTCTTGCGTTAAGTATGTGAAAAACCCAGTTAAAATTTTTCAAGTACTATTTTATGGGCCGAGAAAATTTATGGAATAGCTCTTTTATTTTTTTTTTTATTATTCACTACATTTCTTTTCATGGACCATAAAGCCCAAGCTCGTGTTACCCTATTTTTTCAGACTCCACGTTCTACATAGTTTCACGTTGGTTTTATCCCTATGCATGCACGCCGTTTTCTCTCATATGTAGGGTTTTAATTTGGTCTTTCAATCACCTATAAATAAACATCCTTCGTGCTTGAAGGAAAACCCAAAAATAGGGTGCCGTCT
The DNA here is from genome assembly GCF_001411555.2 of Juglans regia. Taxonomy (NCBI): domain Eukaryota; kingdom Viridiplantae; phylum Streptophyta; class Magnoliopsida; order Fagales; family Juglandaceae; genus Juglans; species Juglans regia. The sequence continues at coordinate 18,331,211 of NC_049906.1, read as the reverse complement.
CATTCCCCAAGCTAGGGCTGCCGCACGTTAACTCCCCCACGCCTCTACGTCCAGGCAGCACCAAACTCATGCACACAAACCAGTTTTCCCACCCCTGATATTTTAGTTTTCTTCCATAACCACCAAGTCCCACAAACGATAGGTTTCCTCGCACCCCAACCCACGCACGGTCAGTCCATGGAAGAATCTGTTGTGATCATGCAAGAAACCACCTCATGCTACCGAGGCGTCCAAGCTCTGCCCTACAACACCTCAAGCCGCCCTTTACATTCAGACCATCACAAAAATCCGAGCCCGTGTGCGCTCAGCCAAACAGAATCCACCACCATGCTAGTCTTTCCCCTGCACGGTGGAAGCCACCAGTCATTGCCCAGCCCCTTGTGAAACCGTAAACCACCGTAGCCTCCCACGTAGTTGCACCCTCACGGCCACCCCGCAGCCCATAGCCTCCGTTACACTGTAGCCTCCAGTAGCCTCGCCACCTTGAAGCCCAGCCAACCATGTCGCTGCTCTTCCCTTAAATCACCACCATGCCAAGCCCACACGAAATCGTAAATACCTCTGTTTTGGCTCTCAAAAACAGAGTATTTTGTCTCAAAAACCCACTGCCCTTAAGCCACTACCCATGAAGTCGCATAAGACGCCGTGGACACCAGAAGACGCCGGAGGACAAGCCTCCACCGTTGGACGTTGCCCTGGGTGACCCCAGTCCGTAGCTCCCCGTCGTACTCGGTGCGTAATTCCTCTCTCGCTCATCTCTTTCTCTCTCGCTCAGTGTTCCGTCGTCGTGTCTCAACCACCTCCCATTGGCCTGCCCCGCTAGCTCCACGCCGCCATCTCTCTGTAAGTGCTGCCGCTGCACTGTTGAGTTTTTCTTATTTCTGTTCTCTATTAGTTCATTACAAGATGTGCGTATATATATATATATATATGTATATGTAATTTACATGAACTATAGTAGGAAGTATTATTACCTTTTTACCCTTAAAGCATGCCTCTAGATTTATTGTTTCGGGTGTTTAAAATTTATGAGTTTATATTATGTACTTTGGGTTTTGAAATCATGGGTATATAACGTGGACTGCATGTGATTTTTATTTTTTAGACTTAGGCACATGTGGGTTTATTTTGTTAAGTTGTTTTTGTAAAAGATTGATTTTTTTTTAACAAAATATTTGTTTTTATGAAAATACTGATAAATTCTTGAAGTGATTGGTAAGTGCAAAATCTTATTTTAAATCCTTTTAAAAGAATATTTTTTATTTAAACAAAAGTATGATCATCTACTTATAATGATTTCGATATAGTTACGCTTTTTTAGTTTTTTAAATTATAGTAAGATCTCAATTGTAAATAAATTGGAATTTAATGTTTTAGTCGGAGTTATTGTGTTGCATATTGATGAGTTAGAAAGTGATGTTGGTATTTTAGGAATAATAAGAATTTAGGTTTTTAAGGAATTAAAATAGGTTATTTTAGCATCTTAGGCTTAAATATTGAGATACGTGTTCGATTGGAAATTTACGAGAATTACTTGATTTTGATTTTTTTTATAGGTTACGATTATTTATTGTTCGACAATTTTTGAGGAAAATTCAGAAAAAAAAAAAAAAAAAGCTAAGCGAGGTTCCTATGCTAGACTTTGCATTAAAATAAAATGAACTGAGGTTATTTTTAGAAAATATACATATTTGATTTTGAAAAGAAATTTGAACTACTTCAGTTATTTGTTCTGCATTACTCATGAGATTCTGTTTAAGAAGAAAGTATTTTCTATCATGACTGGTGTATACATGAGCTTATTTTTGACATTCTGTTCCTGAACTTTGAAAAAGAGAGCGAATATGAAATTTGTGCATAAATAATGTTGTGATATGATTTTGTTCAGTACTCTGTTTGGATAAGACATGATTTCTGATACCTTTTGGCATGACTCTCTGATTCTAAATTTGATTATGTTTCCACTCTGTTCAGTTACGACCCTGCTATGGGTGATAATAGGGGCATACGGCCCAACCACGGGTAATAATAGTGGATACGGCCCAACCACAGGTTATAATAGTGGATACGGCCCAACCACGGGTAATAATAGTGGATACGGCCCTGCCACGGGTTATAGTACTGGTCTCTGTTTTGAGTGCACACCTTGGTGACAGAGTGTTTTATGTTCTGCTTGGCTATCCGCAGATGCACAACCCTACCATGGGGGTTATACATGGCCTCTATTCTGATATGATGTTTTGATGATTATGATGATCATTTATGCTATGCCAAAAAATAGTTTTTGAATGAAATTATTTCTAAATCTTCGCACTGATATTTTGATAACATGTTTTGCTTCCGCACTCTGAAAATGAAAACGTTTTGTTTTGCATTTTGATTTCTGTAAATGCTCGTGTTTACATACTGGTATATGTCATCTGCTTACTGAGTTGTTGATAACTCACCCCTTATCTCCAATTATTTTTCAGATGATTTTGATGGTTCAGTTGAAGAACAAGAGTAGGAAGTTTTAGCAAGGTGTGATGATCGAAGTGAAATAAGTGCCTGAGGGTACAAGTGTTATTTGAGAGTTGTTGTTAGTAAACTGATTTTATTTTTTTGGGTATTTTGATTTGTTGACTTTATATTTTGGAGTCTATAAATACATTGATGAATTGTGAGTTTTAAGTATTAAGAGTTTACTCTCCAGACCTCCGGGAACGGGGCGTTACAAGTTCAGCCGGTAAGGCAAAACTGAACTACGATGACATGTGTGACATGGTGCTTGCTAAAGAGGTACGTAGGAGAGACTCGGTTGAGTCATCGAGTTCTGGATCGGACCTGATTGTTGACAATAGGGGCAGAAGACATGACAGATCAAACTCCAAGAGCAGGGGGAAGAGCAAAATGAGATCTAGGCAGCAGATCACATGCTGGAGTTGTGGCAAGCTGGGCCACATCAAGAGAAACTGCAGGTGTAAGGCCCAGTGTTTTGGTGAGGCCCAGATCGTGCACGAGGGCCCAGCCCCTTTCCTTGGAGGAGTGCGAAACGACGCCGTTTTGGGGGTAAGTTCTCTTCTTCCTCAATCTTGTTCCCCCCGATTCCTTCTCCCCCTCTTTCTCTTTTGGTTTCCTTTTCTTCTGTTTTCCCCCGCGTCCCTCTCTCCCACGTTACTCACTTCTTTCCGTTTTCTTTTTTTTTTTCTTGTCGTTGGTTCTGTTTTGTGGTTCCAAATCTCATGCCCTAAATTTCATCCATTTTCCTTTTCCCTCAAAATCGGTTTCTCACCTAGTCGCACACCAGTTCTGCAGATTAAAGTGTCCCTCTCCCTCTCGCTTACCTCTATTTTTTTGCAATTGGTTTTTCTCTCTTCAGACGCGGCTCTTTCTCTTTCCACTTGGTGATTTTTTTGCCTACAGGTATCTCTTTCTTCCTCTCCTTTATTCTACATTTAAGACCCTGAACTACCATCCTCTCAGCCGACCCTCTCTTTCTCATTACTGCAGATTTGTTGTTGCCTTGTGGTTTTGGGTATTGCGTTTTCGTGGGTCCTCGGATTTGTTTTTTCGTGTAACCATTGAAGCCATTACTGGAGAATTTAGCTTCCTTGGGTAGGCCATTCTCGTTCTCAGTTTCTTACGCACGCACACAACTTTCACTTCAAGTCACTTCAATGAATTTCTTTTTTAATATGTAGTCCGTGAGTTCTCCGGCTCTGTTGATGTGCAAGCAAACACCTTGTGTTTGAATGGTCTTGGAGTTTTGAATTATTTGGGTTGGATGTGTAGTAAACCAAATGGATACTCGGAGTTTAGTAGGGGCTGTTTTTGTACTATTCGGGTTTTTATACGACCGTGGGAGTGGAGGTTAAATTATTTGGAGCCATATTTGTGGTTTTTTTGGTTGAGTTGTGATGATTGCTTGGAGTTAGGGGCCATTGAAGTGTGGTTGATATTTTGATTATTTGTGTTTGACGTTGACTTTGGTGGGTGTATAGGTCAATATTAAGATTAGTATATGGTATTTTGGGTTGAAATGCGGGCTATCCAGATTTCTATATGGTTGTCTTAGTGAGTTGTTTTTGCTTTAATATGGTTTGGGATTATGGGTTTTAATTATTAGATGGAAGTTATGCCAATTGTCGTTTAATACTCAGTGTATATATTTTGTTTCTATCAATAGGTGACGAGATTTTTAGAGGTCGAATTCAAGACATAGATAATACGCTGTAGGAGTCAGCTAAGCAGGGTTCCTATGCTAGGCTTTACACGAATTATTGAGACTGAGGCTGACTTTCTGAAAAGTTTGCATATTTTGTGATGAAATAAGAACTTGGAAAAAACCAACCTCGGTCGCTTATTTGCACTACTCATAAAATCTGTACGAAAAAGGAAAAATATTTTCTGACATGCATTGTGTAGACATGAGCTAAATTTTGTCATGTTGTCTCTGAAATTTGAGAAAGAGTGATATTGAGAATCTGAAAAATTGTGCATTGATTTAGAAAGATACTCCGACTTTTGTTTTCAGTATGTGAGAATGATCTGATTATGTTTTGGCACTCTATTTTATTTTGATATGGCATCCGAAAACCTTTGGCATGGTCTACTGATTTTGTATATGACTCTGTCTCTGCTCTGCACTGCTCTGTTATGCTCTGCTCTGTTTAGGTTGGTACCAACTTCTCTGTCTCTGAGTGCACCCACTTTGGAAACAAAGTAGTTTTATTGTGATCTTCCCTGTGTGCACACTCGGGGCTCTGAGAAGAATAAGGGAAATATTTCACCTCTGTCTCTTCCTGGTTTGGCGACTGGGGATATCACAACCCTACCGTGGGGGTGAAATATGGTCTCTGCTATGTAAGATGCTCTGTTTTGATGTGATAATGATGCTCAGGTTATGTTATGTCAAAGTACTCTGGGTTTTATGTGTCTTAAAACTATCGCTTTGTTACGTTTGAAAACATGTTTTGTTTTGCATGATAACTCTGAAAAATATTTTGTTCTGCATATTGTAATCTGTAAATGCTCATGTTTGCACGCTAGCATATGTCCTCTACTTACGGAGTTGTTGATAACTCACCCCCTATCTTTATAATATTTTTAGATGATGTGGAGAGTCCAACTGAGGACCTGGATTACATTGGTGAGCATGATTAAGTTGAGGAGAGGATGTTAAAAGAAGGAATTTCTGATGTTCTTTAGATTTAATGTCTCCTAGATTTAATTTTATCTTGGGTTTAGTAAGACTTATGAAACTATCAGCTTGGTTTGTTATGACTACCGAGAAATTGTGAACTTAGTTTATTTTTGTTGCTGTAAAAGTGTTTGCTGAAAGTTGGCTCGACAGTTGGATCGAGCCAAAGTTCGCTTGACATAGCTCGACATACCGCTTGAGTGAAGATCAAGTCCAGGAGTTCGCTCGAGTCTCGCTTGACACTCCGCTGGAGCAAGACACAAACCCTAATGTTCGCTCAAACCTCGCTCGACACTCTGCTCGAGCCAATGTTCATTTGGTTGTTTGCTCGAGACGAGCTCAACACTCCGCTCGAGTGAAGTACGTAGTTTTTGGCATAATAGGTTTCCAGCGCCATAAATATATCATATTAGACTTGTGTTGGACAGCCTCAAGCATATTTTCAGAGAGTCAGTGATCGCCACTGAGAGCCACTGAGAGCTGAGAATTGGATTATTGATCTCAAAAGGACAAACAAAATTTGTGGATGTACTGTGGATCAGAAGGTTCTATACGCTGGATACCAACTCAGTGATATGATCAAAGACTACCTGGGTGTTGCTCTAAGGAAGGAAAGATATGGGGTCTTTCTCAACAGCGACTACAAACCATGAGAGTGTACCTCAGGAACTGGTGGAGCTGGCGGCGTCACTGATATTTTTCTATGACCTTTGTATTGTTAAGCTTAGTTAAGGTTGATTAGATTGCGAATGATGGTATTATTGCATTATTGTTATTTTGGGTAATGTTAAGTCACTGCGGTTTGTAACTTGTATGTTGTTTGATTCAATTGAGTCCCTATTTTCGGTGATTGTAGTATTGCACTAATGTTTAGTTTGGAAGCTGAATTGTTACCTAGGTGGTAAGAGTAACAATTTTTCATTAGGAGTATTATTGCTCATATCGATGTAGATATAGAATACCCTTTAGTAGTTAGTGGAAGGATATTGAAGTTTGATGGACTAGTATTCCGTGTATTTGGAATTTGTTTTGATTTTAAGGATCTAATGGAATTTGTGTTTGAAAGAGTAAACTGTTTGGGACAAGCTTTAGCCTTAGTAGGATTCATTTATGATAGTAGTTTTATCTAGCCACCATTAAAAGGTTTTTGGCGAAGCATTGTGTTTGTGGAAAACGTAGATCGCCCTTATATTGGAGACTTTTATATGGGTAGTAAAATCTTGGTCTTGAGGATTTACGTGAACAATAGGAACAAATCCTTTTATTTAGAATTAGAATAAGATGCAGCTCATGATGGATAGAAGAGCTATGACAATTATAAGACAGAAAGTCATGAGTTTAGGTTAATAGTTGATCGTTTATCAAGGTGTTACTTAGGAGGAGGAACGATTCATTTTGATTATGAATGAGGAAGTTTGTCCTAGGCGGATAGGTTTCCCTGAGAAAATAGAAAAAGTGAATTCAATTGTGTATGGATTAAATTCTTCCAAATTAAGCTGCGCGAATACTTGAAGTTTAGATTTAGAGAGTATACTGATACGATTTGACCTACTTTGTGAGAGGATTCCAATACAAATTGATGATTTGAGAGAGAGAGAGAGAGAGAGAGAGAGAGAGTTAAGGAATGGTAGAATTTAGAGGTATATATCTATATATATCTGTGGTGGTGAATAATTCTTTGAGCAGTAAGAAAAGTAGGGATTTCACTTAAGCAAGGATTCAATCTCCTAGAAGGGTAGCATAGAAGTCATTAAGTTTGGGCAGTGACCTTCGTAAGTGTTATACTTTTCTCTTATATGTGGTAGTTTTATTTATTTTTCATTTTTATTTTTATTTTGTAACCATGTAATTGTTATAGATAAGAATAGTGTGGGCTACGAGAGGAAGGCGTTACCTCATGAAAAACATTACCTACCTTTAAACTCGACAATGTGGTTAGGCCAGGATAACTTCAAAGCGAGGATGACACAGGATGGAGCTGAGTCCAACAGAGCAGAAAAAGGGCATGCCGCAGCCACCAACACTGAGCCCGTAGCGTCAGGATCATCTATGTCATCAACTCAATACGAACGTCTGTTGGTAGAGGGTCAAGAGCTAGATAGCGGCGATGAAGAGGTCATGCAGCACCTCGACCCAAGTCATTTCGACAACGTGGCATATGATTCAGAGGATGACATGTACTACTACTTAATCCAACAAGCCATGTCGATGGACATCGATGGACCTCCATCGGAGCCGACCAGTGATGATTCGTCCAGTGATGGACAATAGGTTTGGTGAGCAACATCTTCTCCCTAATTTGTTGTTTGTTACTTCCGTCGATTTCGAGGACGAAATTTTTTTTTAGGAGGGGAGGATGTAATAGCCTGATAAAAATTCAATGGTAGAATTTCTAAAGCCTTTAGAAACCTCGCGAAAATATCGTAAGTTTTCACGATTCGTTCAATCGCATTAGTTTTAGTCTATCAGCATAGTAAGAGCAATCACTCACTATGGTGCCAGAAGTGCGATTTTATTTATTTGAAATAGTTAGAAGTGCCAAATTGAAATATGGTCTACGCCATTAGACTCGGTTGATTATTTAGGATTGCAAAGTTAGGTTTGTATGAATAATTAGGATTTTACAGTGTAAAGTTTAATTTTCACTATTTTGGAGTGAATAGTAACCTCAATAATAGCTTCCAGTGCAGAGTTTTCAAAATTACATTGTGGAATGTCCATATTAGGTTAGAGAAGTTTTATTTAGACACTTGCAATATCTTAGCCACACTTAATGAATAGTATTAGACCCTTGGCAACATGAGGAACCATTAAATAGATTTACGAAGGAAATCAATGTGTGTGATCATGACACCTTAGCAAAACTATATTTTCTATCTGATCAACCAAATTCTGCCGAACCAAAGAGGGTTTCAAACATAATGAAACCCTAAACATTTGGAATCCATATGAAACCCCAAAAGCTTGGTTTAAAATGAAATACTAAACAGTTTCCCCAAACCCTAAAGTTGGTCTCCAAACTATTTTTGATCCGATTTCTAGCATTATGTTTAATCACTTAATTAAATCAATTCCACATGCTATTAATTGAAGCCCACTTGGTTAAGGCCAACAAATTTTGGCCACCTTGGCAAAGCTTCTTGAGGAAGTTTCCTCCCCCACATGGCAAGCCATCCTCTGCCTTTGGCAGAACCCAAATAGTGCCTTGATGTTAAAGGGATGTCCACCTCACAACCCTCCATACCTCACGGTAGCAACAATAGTCTTTCTCCCTCACTATTCTTCAATTTTTGTGATATAGGCACCTCCAATCAAAGGGTCATTCAAGCCCATACCTCCCCCTCTAGAAGTCTAGAGTCTTGCAAGACACCCTCATTTCATATCATAACCTTTTCCACCCCTTTCTTAGAGAAAAATCCAAAAGAGATCTCTTGTGTAGATTCCTTAGTTGTCTTGCGTGGTGCTTTTTGACCCCTTGTAAGTATTTTCTCACAATGAAACTTTAATGAATGTTGTTTTTTTTTAAGTGAAATTTTCGTGGATATCTTATTCGTTTCATTTCATGGTCAGTTGATCGGTCAAAATTTATTTTGACCATGGATTGGTCTTTCTATGCGTTAAACTGGAGAGTGTATTATATTTTGAAGTTTTTGACCAACCTAATGTATATATCTTGATCCAAAATGTTTATGGAGTGTTGTCAACATGTGTGTATGAATGCTCATTGAGAATTTGTTGCATGACTAAAGATTTTGATGAAAGATTTTCATAGATTTAGAAACTTAGAAAATGGAAGAAGAAAAACAGTTTCTGTTTTGAGAAAGTTTGAAGATTTTGTTGTTTGATGTTACTCCGATGGCTTTGATATTTTTATTTGATGATCATAAATCTCTAATATACATGTTAGGATGTTGGTTTAAAGAGTGTAGTGTTAGTTTCAAACATATGATTTTTTGTTCTATGCAAGAGGATATTCGGTTAGGGTAAAGGATTGATGTTTTTAGCTAGATCCTAGTTTTGGGTCGTTTTTATCCATGAGATTTTAAGTTTAATGGTTTGAGCTTCTTTAAGACACATTTTTAAACGTTTGAAGAACTCATCGTTTTAAGCTATGGATCAAGTGATTGATCAAAATTAGTTAAGAATAAGTTTTTGTTTTGGGACTAAGTGGAGCCGAATACTCCAAGTGTTGTTTTATGAGTTTTGGTGACTTTTGTTAGAGGATTCAAAGCATGATTGTTCTTAGGATGATGTTATGTATATGTTAGAAGCACGATCTATTTTTTTGAAATTCTTGGGGATGTTTTGAATAAGGTTAAAACTTGTGATTCAAGGGTTTGTTTTTAGTTAAAAAGTTCGGATCTTTTTACTAAAAGATTTAATGGAGATGATTAGCATTTTTCTAATGGATTTTTTAAGTATGTTTTTAAACTTAGGGTAGGAAGATCTTTGTTGTGAAATTTCAGTTTAATCATGAGTTTTGAAGATGGAAGAAATGCGAAAAAATCAAGAGATATGGCCTATGGATATTTCAGCCATAGTGAGTTTTCCATAGTTGTGTTTTGGTTATAGGAATGTAAATGTTTTTGCCATAGGAATGTAAATTTTGATATTTTTGGAGTTTGGATGCAAAATCCTCAAGTTAGGGGTAAAATGGTCATTTTCTCATACGTAGAAGGTAAAATGATAATTTTACTCTAAGTTAGCTTTTTCCATGTTTCTAATTAATAGTGATTAAATTTTTAACTTTTAGAATCATTTTCACAGTTCCTCATAATCACACTTGAATTCTTGTAGAACATGATGATCGAGGTAAGTTAGCTCTTAACTTACTAATAACTAACTGTGTATGTGTGTGGGTAAGGGAACTATAGTTTATATGTATGTTATCATATATGTCATGCCATGTTATGTCATTACATGTTTATTTGTTATACATGATTTATGCTGTCATGAAATACTTATCTTTTACACAATCTATTCTATCACATATTACTATCTGTTGCAAATATGTCATGTTACGTTATGCTATCTGTCACATGTGGGTCATGTCATGTAATATTTTATGTTACATGTTTTTCCATGTTATGAAATATTGTCTGTTATATGTTATGTCAAGCTACGAAATGCTGTCTGTTTGAAGTACATCATGTCTTTCAAAGTATGTTCATGCCCTAGTACGCTACATTAGGATTTCTGTGCTTTCCTTTCTTGTCACGTTCCGTCTTGATTACAGTTTGTGTACCTGGGGAACAGTCTTTCAACTTATGTCAAGTTCACATTCATGTACACTCTCATGCAGTTAAGTTATTGTTCAGTTCATTGTTGTTACGCTATCGTTGTAACCCCATGAGATAAGACTACTCAACCATGGTAGCCCCATGAGATAAGACTATGCTATCATGGTAAGTCCATGAGTTAAGACTACTCTATCATGGTGACCATAAGTCAAGAATACTTTTCAAGTTCACGTCCACGTTATGTTCCAAGTTTATGTATTTCACGTTCACGTCATATTTCAGTTCACGTTCATGTCTAAGTCAGTTAACGTTCAACTTCACGTTCAGTCATGTTTTAAGTTCACGTTCATGTCCAAGTTAGTCCACGTTCAATTTCATGCTCAGTCATGTTTCAAGTTCACATTCATGTCCAAGTCAGTTCACGTTCATGTAACGTCAAGTCAAGTCTCAGTTTCAAGTTCATGTCATGTCAAGTTTCTAGTTTAGGTCACATTTTAGTTCCAGTTATGTTAGATCATGCCATGTTATATCAAGTTATGTTATGCTTATTATTGACCTTGATTACGCATTCATGTCTTTACTGTCATGCATGCATCATTAATCTGTGTGAAAATTTCTTGTTAACTTTCTGAGATTTGTAAACAAATCTGACCGTGGTAGTCCTAACTACGATTTCTCTCAAATGGTAGGCGATGTATCAAGACCAGAACAGGGAGAGGACATTGGCATTATTTTGGCATCATTAGTTGAGTTATGCAAGTTACTCGACTAACTAGCCCAATAGTATATTATGGTGATGTAGTTATGGAGCCCGGTCTCCTATGTTCTGAGATTACAGTCTTCTCAGACCCATGTTGTAATCATGGATGTTTATTTTGTAAAGTATGCATGAATTATGTTTTAATTATTTGGGATATTATTAGTTCAGTGCATAGTATTGCTCAGGAAAACAAATATTATTCGCTGCAAATATTGCATAATGCTAGATGCATGTTAGGAATATTGCATTTTATATGTTATGAGCGACGGTAGGTAACATTGTGCTACATGTCCTGAAGCTTCAGATGTCCATGTAACACCCGGACCCAATCAAGCTCAATTTTATTTATTCTGTTTTAGTTTATTCTTTTTTTTATTTTATTTTTCTGCACATGTTTATTTTTCTCGCATGTTTCTTTTTTTTGTTTATTTTTCTCATTCGGTCTTTATTTCTTTACTCCCGTAGTTTTCCTCCCGCCCACTCCATGCACACACACGGCACATCCGCGCGCACGTCTCTCTCTCAGCTCTCTAGGGTTTCTTTATTTATTTCGGTCATCATTTCATCTATTTATTTGCCCGTTCTTCATCCTCAATAAAAAACCTAGAGTACCGCTTCTTCTTTTCACGCCTCAGCCTCCTTCGCCTTGAGCCCTTCCCGATAGCGCAGCTGTGCAGCACCTGAACCACAGCCCCAAACAAGCCAAGCCCGTATCGCAACAGGGTTTAACCCGTGCCGCCGCTGCACAGATCACCACTGCACCGTAGTGCAACGCGAAGACAACCGCGCAGCATCCCAGCCACTGCCACAACCGAGCCCAGCCTGAAACACTCGAATCACATCCCGCACGATGGAAACCACCATGTTTGACGCTGCTCTGCCCTGCACCTCTGCACCAAGCCGCTGATACGTTGGGACGTGAAGGACTCTATTTTTGCACGCCGAAACAGGGGAAGCATCCTCACCGTGAGCCACGTCGTCAGCCCCCTCAACTTCGATGCCACTGCCATCAAAAGACGCCGAAGGACAAGCCTCCACCTTCGGACATTGCCAGGTCGACGCCCAACCCCCAGACCGTCGCAAGCCTCGCTGCCCCACGGTGAGTTTTTGTCCTATTTCACGTCGAGCTATCTCTCCATCCCTTTCTCTTTCTGCGTGAGGTCTCTCACTCATATCTCTCTCTCTCTCTCTCTCAGTGCCTCACCACCATGACCTTCTTCGCCGCGTCGCGCGCAGCTCCTACCTTGGCAGTGAGTACCTCGCGCCCCTGTTCTTACGGTTTTTGCACCAAGACTGCGTGAATGCATTTGCAGTCTACGTAAACTTATATTTTGCATAGTTTTTTAATAAGGAATTACAGTTTTACCCTTAGTTTTAGAATGTGTTCAAGTTGATTTTTTTGGTCTGTTTTTATGTGGTTTATACTGGTGGTATAAGAAAAGTTTACAGACAATAAATAGGATTTTCAAATTGTACTTTGGTAGCAAATTATTTTAGTAATTGTGAAATTTTATTTTAAACTTTTAAAGTACGATTAAAGCTATTTGTTTATTATTATTTAACGAAATTTTTACTTGTACTTACCTTAAATCGCTTAAGTATTTTAACATGTTATTAAGTAAATGTTTATTTTAAGAGTAAACAATATTGGTAATTTGTTATTTCTACATTTTAGATATATTTTAGTCTTTTTAATAATAGTTATGGTTTATTTTAAAATATTTTGGGATAATTATATTACTTAGTATTAAACTTCATAAGTTGTTTTCATTAATAAATAGGTCTGACTTTTAAATGTTTTAGTCATAGTATTAAATTAGCATTGACGATTTTAGAAAGTGATGATTGGTAATTTTAGGTTTTGAGGAATTAAATAGGTTATTTTATAAGCTTAGGATTAAATATCGAAATACGTGATTAATTGAAAATTTATGAGAATTACGTGATTGTTTTATAGGTAACGATTAATTATTGTCCGACGTTTTTGAGGAATTTCGAAAAAGCTAAGAAGTTCAGGTAAGGGGGGTTCCTATGCTAGACTTTGCATTTTAAAATAAAATGAGCTGAGGTTATTTTTGGAAAATATACATATTTGATGTTGAAAAGAAATTTGAACTGCCTCAGTTATTTGTTCTGCATTACTCATGAGATTCTGTTTAAGAATAAATTATTTTCTGTCATGACTGGTGTAGACATGAGCTTATTTTTGACATTATGTTTCTGAACTTTGAAAAAGAGAGTGAATATGAAATTTTGTGCATAAATTATGTTGTGTAATGATTTTGTTTTGTTCTGAAGATTTTCTTTACTCTGATATGATCTGATGTGATTTCTGAAAAACCTCTGGCATAACATTCTGTTTCTGTTTCTGTTCCGTTCTGACCTCACCACGGGTGTAAAACTGTGGCCTCTGTTCGGGTTGGTACCAACTTTTCTATTTCTGGTGAACCCACTTTGGAAACAAAGTGGTTTTCTGCGTGGTCTTTCCTATGTGCACACTCGGGGCTCCAAGAATGAATAAGGGGAAGACTCACATTCTGTTTCTGCTCAGTTAGCTACCGGGGTTGCACAACCCTACCACGGGGGTTAAACATGGTATTTGTTCTGATATGATAAGATAAGATGTGATGTTTCAGTTTATGCTATGCCAAAGGGATTTTGATTATGAATATTTTTGAACTTTCGCTCTGATATTTTTGATAATATGTTCTAACGCTGCATTTTGAAAACATTATTCTGATTCTGCATTCTAAAAGAAAATATTTTTGTTCTGCATTCTGAACTCTGTAAATGCTCATATTTACACACTAGTATATGTCCTCTGCTTACTGAGTTGTTGATAACTCATCCCTTATCTCCATATTTTTTTCAGATATTTTTTATGGTTCAGTTGGAGAACAAGAGTAGAAAGTTACTGCCCGAGGGTGTGATGATCAGAGTGAATTTCTGGATTTTATAGTTGTGTTATTTAAGTTGATTTTAAGTATTAAGAGTTAGCTCTCTGGACCTCTGGGAATGGGGCGTTACAGTCCGTCTGATCCCAAGCTGAATCTGGGGGCGTCACAGGGTGGTCTCAAAGCAATATTAGACTTAAAATTTTAGTCTTCAGTAGGCTAGAATTTCTTCAAGTATTAGAGATAGTACGTGGTTGTAATACGTGTACTCGTGTGTTTCAGGAAGTGACACATGACTCATGCTTGGATACCTTAGAACCTAGAGGGAGCCACAAATTAGGAGAATTTGAATCTCTCGATGGATGGAGGATTAGCTGAAACTATACGTCTGCAGGTTGAAATTCTTAGACAACAACAATAGTAGTAAGCGCACATTCCCAGAATAGAAGTTAGGGGTTGTCCATATAAGAAGTTCTTGATCCATTGTTACCTGAGTTTTTCTAGTAATGAAGGGCCACTAAGAGTCGAGAAATCAATTATTGATCTCGAAAGGAATGGTATAATTCTGGTGTATATATATATATATATTTGGGGTGAATAAGTCTTTGAGCAGTAAGGAAAGTAGTGATTTCACTTAAGTAAGGATTTAGTATGCTAGATGGGTAGCCAAGAAGTCATTAAGTTTTGGTAATGACCTTCACGAGTGTTATACTTTTCTCTTATATGATGGTAGTTTTTTTTTAACCAATTGATAGATATAGATAAAAATGATGTGGAATATGATGACGTTACCTCATGAAGAACGTACCTACCTCAACACTCGCCTATGTGGTTAGATCAGGAGAGCGTCAAAGCGAAGTTGGCACTAGGGCTGAGCACCGATTGATTCGGAGTCGGAGGGCCCAACCTCCGACTCCGACTTTGTCGGAGGTCGAATCCGACCTCCGACTTTGTCGGAGGTCGAATCCGACCTCCGACTCCGACTCCGCGATGTACATAATCCGCTCCGACTTGTCGGAGCGGAGTCGGAGCGGAGTCGGATTTTTTTATTTTATTTTTTTGTCTTTTTTAACTTCATATTTGACCCACTTTTAAAAAAAAAAAATTTGTGGGCTTTCAAATTTCAACTTTCTCAATATTACAATCTAAACTAAATAGAAAACCTGGACATGCATGCAATATCAATCTAATGTTATCATTATACTAAAAGAACATGCAAACAAAAACCTGCATATCACACCTATTTCAAAGGGCCAAACTTACTGATATCCACATCATCCATCATCCATATCCTCATATCCACATCCAACTAAATACTAATCACTTCAATAAACATCCACATATCACACCTACCATCCATCATCCATCACATATCTAACAAAAAAGAAATCCAAAATGTTCTAAGAGCCAACCAAAATAAATGTTCCAACAACATTTAAATATTTAATTACAAACTTTCAAATGCACCAAAATAAAATAAATTACAAGCTTCCAAATTACAATATTCTAAATGCCCAACAAATGAACCAAAATATATTAAATGTTACAAATTTCCAAATGTTCCAACTTCCAACTTTCAAGTTGTGCCTGAAAAAAAAATGAAAATATTAGTAAGAAAAACAACCCAACTTTAATATAATATGAAAAATAAACAAAGTAGAAGTAAGGTCTCGGAAACTTAAATATATATGGACCAATGGTATAAATAAAGTAGAAGTAGATAGCATAGTTGTCTTTGAAAAGTAAACAGAATTTAGCATGAAGCATTTAGTATTTTGGATAGTAGCTCAAACCTCAAAGGCTCAATATGTCAAATTGTCAATCATCTTCACGAAGTAAGTTGGCCATACCAGTGATTAATTCTACATTAAGATGTTAAAGTATAAGAGGTTAGTATCAGAAAATGTCAAAATCAACATATATAACAACTTAAAAAAATCTCTAAATACATTACCTGAGTCTAACTTATAACTCTCCGCATCATCAATGGCATCCGTATAATTTTGACTCAAGCATATAGGAGTTGATTTCAACCAGTTTTGCGTGCACACAAGAGCTTCGACAGTTCTAGGAGCCAAAGAACTCCTAAATGGATCCAGGACACGGCCTCCTGTGCTAAATGCCGACTCAGATGCAACGGTGGTGATCGGAATGGCCAAGATATCTCTTGCCATTAGGGCAAGAACCGGATATTTGCTTGAGTTGACTTTCCACCATACCAAAATTTCAAAATTCCCCAGTAGGAATCTCAACATCCTCCAACAAATACCGCTCTAGTTCAGACTTACAATCCATCAAGGATGCTGATTTTTGATCTTTATGGAATTCGAACAAAAAGTCCATGGGATCATCATCATTACCGGTACCACTATTACTCCCCATTGATGCACTAGCCTCACCACTCCGACTCGGATTTGACTTAGACCCAATTATGCGGCCACCACAAAACCCTACATATTGTTCATATAAATATTCCATATCTCTCTTGAGGAGTACAGCAAACTCCTCACCCCTCTCATCCCCCAATGTTTTGTTGAACCAATATGCTTGAGCAACTAATTTGTACCGTGGATCAAGAATGGCAGCAACAAACAACAATCGATTTATTTTTTCAAGATCACCCCAATATTTATTATATTTTGTCTTCATTCTCAAAGCCATTGAACTCAAGCGTCGATTACTATTGGTACAAAAAACATTCAAATTTTTATGAATATTAATGAGCTCTTGGACATACAAATTTGATGTAACATATAGTGTACCAGAAATACGCATGGTGACATTATAAAATACATGAAGAAACTTCGAAAAGTTTCTTATGGTCTCCCAATCATCAGTCTCAGGAGCTCCTAGACCCTTTTTCCCATGCCCATCCTCAGATAAATAAACTCTTGAGTAGGGATCCTCATCAAGCAAAAGTTGGAAGGCTTTTTGATACTTCTCAGCCACGTCCAACATAAGAAAAGTCGAGTTCCATCTAGTAGGCACGTCGAGGCACAAGAAACTAGAACATGGCACTTTTGACCTATCAACACAAGACTTGAAAGTGGCAAGTCTTTAGGGAGAAGACTTCACATACTTAATCAGATTTCTGACTCTTATGATCGAGTCATCAACATCTTTCAAACCTTCACTCACAACAAGGTTTAAGATGTGTGCCGTACACCTCATGTGAATAAACTCGTGAGCTGCAACACAATCCTCACTTCCTATTTCCCTTGTTCTCAACCAATCAATAGCAGAGTCGTTAGAGGTAGCATTGTCCACCATAATTGTGAGGATTTTGTCAATGCCCCAATCAAGCATACACTCCTCCAACTCCCTCCCAATCGTTGCCCCCTTGTGGTCACTAATCCGAACGAATGAAATGATCCGCTTCTGCAACTTCCAATCACCATCAATAAAGTGAGCGGTCACACACATGTAATTAATATTTTGGATAGAAGTCCAAGTGTCAGTGGTCAGGCACACTCTTTGTTTGGTGGTCAAAAACATTTTCTTCAAGCTATCTTTCTCTTTCAAAAATAGCCTTATACAGTCACGCATTACGGTAAATCGAGAAGGAATTGGAAACCTAGGATCAAGGGATTTAGTGTATTCTCGAAACCCTTGGCCCTCAACAACCCTAAAGGGTAACTCATCCACTATCACCATCCTAGCAAGGGCTGCCCGGATTTTTTTCTCATTGTACTTGGTCATCCCTAAGGTCTTCTCCCCTTGGCCTTCAATTCTTGTTTCCGGGACCAAGAATGTTTGAGTGTTGTCCAACTTACTCTTACGGTTTTTGGGACAAAGTTGGATGTGTGTTTTCATGGCCGAAGTGCCTTGCCTTTTGGGATGGCATTTCCATTGCCTCCCACAATGGTTACAAGTAGCTATAGGCTCTTCAGGATCACAATCGGGCACTCTTGTGAAGTGGACCCATACTAAAGACCTATTCTTAGGAACTCTACTACCAGGTGGAGGGCGAGGGTTAGAACAGAAGGCACTAGGAGTCCGAGTGCCTACCGAAGATTCTATTGGTCCGGTGGACTCTTCAACCATGGGACAAGGAGCATCAATAGGCTGTTCAGGGATGCCAGGAGAAGATGCAGCTGTGGATGTAGACGTGTTTCTGCCTTTTATATTCATGATTTAAGAACTAACACACAACAAACAAACAAAATAATACGGTTAAGACAATCACTAAAACAGCCAAACACAGCCCCAAAAGCATAATACAAACTCATTAACTCAACTTGTGGATGTTTTACAATCACTAAAACAGCCAAATATATTTGAGAAAACAACATCAAAAATTACATATAATCGGTTATATATAATCACTAAAACAGCCAAATATATCACATATAATCGGTTACAATCACTAAAACAGCCAAATATATTTGAGAAAACAACATCAAAAATTACATATAATCGGTTACATATAATCACTAAAACAACCAAATATATCACATATAATCGGTTATAATCACTAAAACAGCCAAGATGTTGTTTGCCTAATACAAATAAAACTATCATTTATAGAGTGAAATTAAACACATCAAAATCAGAATCACTGCAACCTCTTTAGCTTTCCATGTTCAAATCCTTCTACATCAGACTATTCGTACAGCTAGGAATTAATTATAGAACCAACAAAAATCAACATTATCAACCTCAAAGATTCGAAAAAATCAACATTATCAACCTCAAAAATTTGATTAAAGAACAGAGATGGATTTGGGTAATCGGTTACCAAGAGGAGCTGCGGCCTGCGTGACTCCGTGAGAGGAGGGTTGTGCGAGATGGCGAGAGAGGGGCTCTGCGATTCGGGCCGTGCGAGGGAGAAGCTGCGCGAGAGAGGGGTTGCGCCTGTGCGAGAGATGGGTTGCGCGAGAGAGGGGTTCTGCGAGAGAGGGGTTGCGCGAGAGAGGGGTTCTACGAGAGGGCTGCGCGAGGGACTGGCTTCGCGAGAGGGAGGAGTTTTGCGAGAGGGAGGAGTTGTGCGACAGAGATGCGCCGGTTGCGGCGCTGCGCGAGAGAGAGAGGGCGACTGGCGAGAGAGTCGAGAGGGCTGCGACGCTGCGCGAGAGAGAGGGTGACTTGCGCGAGAGAGAGGGACTGCAGACCTAATTCTAAATTCAATACCCTCCCAGTATCCAAAGGCGCCGTTTTTGCTATAATGAATAAGTTTTTTTTTTTTTTTTTTAATTTTTATAATGAATAGTTACTATAGTAATATACTAATATACATTATATACTAATTAATATGAATCTATTTTATATTATATATATATATGAAGATTCATAAAAAAAATATATGATATATATTATTATATAGGGATTTAGTTATACTAATAGTTATATTAGTATTAGACTATTAGTTATTATTAATACTATATATTATACTAATAGTGATATTAATACTATATAATATATATAGTTATAGTTATAGTCATTTAGTATAACTATATTAGTATAAGAATTTAGAATTAGTTGTAGTGATTAGAATAACTATATATTAGTATTTGCTATAATGATTTTAATTTAGTATAACTATATAATAGTATTAGTATTAATATTAGTTATACTAGTAGTGATATTAGTTATACTAATAGTTATATTAGTATTAGACTATTAGTTATTATTAATACTATATATTATACTAATAGTGATATTAATACTATATAATATATATAGTTATAGTTATAACTTATAGTCATTTAGTATATAACTATATTAGTATAAGTTATAGTGATTTAGTATAATTATGATACTACAAGTTATAACTATAGTCTATATTAGTATTAGAATTAGTTGTAGTGATTAGAATAATTATATATTAGTATTTGCTATAATGATTTTAATTTAGTATAACTATATAATAGTATTAGTATATTAGTATTAGTATTAATATTAGTTATACTAGTAGTGATATTAGTTATACTAATAGTTATATTAGTATTAGACTATTAGTTATTATTAATACTATATATTATACTAATATTGATATTAATACTATATAATATATATAGTTATAGTTATAACTTATAGTCATTTAGTATAACTATATTAGTATAAGTTATAGTGATTTAGTATAATTATGATACTACAAGTTATAACTATAGTCTATATTAGTATTAGAATTAGTTGTAGTGATTAGAATAATTATATATTAGTACTTGCTATAATGATTTTAATTTAATATAACTATATAATAGTATTAGTATATTAGTATTAGTATTAATATTAGTTATACTAGTAGTGATATTAGTTATACTAATAGTTATATTAATAGTTATTATACATTAGTATTATATGTTATTATAAATTTATAGATTAGTGTTTATACATTAGTATTACAATATTACATGTCGATGTCATTATTCATCTTAGTGTTTATAGTATATTATATATACATTAATTATTAGTATTATATGCTATTATATTTATACATTAGTAATTTAGTGTTACATGGTAGTAATATTGTAAATTTGTAATAGTATGATATTTACATATAGTCATATACTAAACTATTATTAGTCAATTTAGTCTATATATTGTAGTATAAATATATTATTTAACTAGTATATTATTGAGTTTAACTAACTATATAAGATATAGTTGTATAAAATTTAAATAATTAATATATAGAAAAACACATATTTTATAAAATATGTATAAACTCGGAGGCGGAGGCGGAGGCGGAGTCGGAGGGCGACGTCGGAGGCGGAGGTGGAGGATCGGAGTCGGATCGGAGCGGAGTCGGAGTCGGATCTTTTTGAGGATCCGACTCCGACTCCGACTCCGACTCCGACTTCCAAGAAGAAAAAACCTCCGACTCCGACTCCGACAGGTCGGAGCCGGAGCGGAATCGGAGCGGAGCCGGATTCGGAGTCGGAGTCGGATTGTCGGATTTTTGCTCAACCCTAGTTGGCACGGGATGGTGCTGAGTCCAGCAGAGTAGTAGAAGGGCGTGTCGTAGCCGCCAACACTGAGCCATAGCGTCAAGATCATTTATGCCATCAACTCACTGCGAACGTTTGCTGGTAAAGGGTAAGCAGCCAAATAACGGCAATGAAGAGGTCGTGCAGCACCTCGACCTAGGTCATTTCGGCAAAGTGGCATATGATTTAGAGGATGACGTGTGCTACTACTCACCCCAACACAACTATCGATGGACATCGATGCACCCTATTGGAGCTGACCAGTGACTCCAGTGATGGACATTAGGTTTGGTGAGCAACATTTTCTCCCTAACTTATGGTATACGCCATCAGTCTCAATTGATTATTTTGGATTTTATGGCACGATGATTCCATTTTCAGTTTTCAGGCGATACACTTGTTCGAAAATACGTTTTGCTTATTTCGAGGCACTTTGGGGTAGAATTTCAATAAACGAATTGCAAAGTTAGGTTTGTATGAATATTTAGGATTATACAGTACAAAGTTTATTTTTCACTTTCCTGGAGTGAATAGTAACCTTAATAATAGCGTCCAGTGCAGTGTTTTCAAAATCATAGTATGAAATATCCAAATTTGGTTAGTGAAGTTTTATTTGGACACTTGGCAAGATCTTAGCCACACTTGGTAAATAGTATTAGACACTTGGCAACATGAGGAAGCATTAGATGGATTTGTGAAGGAAATCAAGTGTGAGATCATGCCACCTAAGCAAAATCTTATTTTCCATCTAATCAACCACATTGTGCCAAACCAAATAGGGTTTCAACCCTAGTGAAACCCATTTGAAATCCATTTGAAACCCCAAAAACTTGGTTGAAACATGTGACGCCTATAGATTCTGCTTGGGATCGGACATACATCTAATGTGTCGAGACATGCAACACGGTTACCTGCCCCCGTTTATAACATATAAGATGCAATATTCCTAACATGGATCTAGCATTATGCAATACTTGTAGCGGATAATTTTTTTTTTTAAACAATACTTTGCACCAAGCTTATAATATCCCAAATACTTAAAACATATTTCTTACATAAAGACGTTCTAAACAACTGAGATCATAACACTAGTCCAAAATGGTTGTAAACAAAAGAGTGTTGGAGATTGAACTCCACAAATACAAGTAGTAATCTGAGATAACTACATCTACGTTGCATCATCGCTTAGTCTACGTTTCCAGTTGGTCGATTCCCGATTCTCCTTTTGATCCTGTAACAAGATCTACCATTCAGGTGGAATGGTAGTTGTGATTACCACAGTGAGATTTGATTACAAATCTCAGCAAATTAACAAAAAACCTCCACACAGGTTCATGATGCATGCACGGCAATAAAGTGCATGACAATAAAGGCATGAATGCACAATCAAAGTTAATTGTAAACATAACATAACCTAACATAACATGGCATGAAATAATAAGCATAACATGGCATGAGCTGGCATAACTTGAACTGAAACTGAAACTGAAACTTAGCTTGACGTGACATAAACTTGAAACTTGACATGAACGTAAATTTGAACATAACATAACATGAAACATGACTTGAATGTGAAATATATGAACTTAGAATCTTATTCAATAGACTTAATTAATAAAGTGAGCATACGGATGCCACACGGGTCCCTTTGAGTCGTGTGTCCCTGCCGATTACCGCATTACAACATAGGTGTCTATACTTGCTATGAGTGCGTTAATAAGTACTCTACAGTTGATGTGGCCCCACGTATTTTACATGTCATAATAATTGTGTCTCACATAGTATCTGCTCCACAGTTATTGTGGCCCCATGAATTGTTTGTGCCACATTTGCTATGGACACATGTAAAATAAAGTGTGGCTCAATCGGCATTAATGTCTAGCGGGCTCCGATGACCAGCTAGTTAGGCCCCATTCGCAACATGTTGACCGCACTTTGTCAACCCATGGAATTTTCTACATATTTAAACACTCCAGCATGAACAAAAGAGTTCCACAAACCCTATTCTAGCGCTTAGGGTCATGATAGACATGAATAACTTAACAAGATTGTTCTTGAATACACAAACTATATTCGAGATGAGATGACATGAATACAAAAAGACAGAAGTTCTAACATAGCGTAACGTGACATAAATGTAAGACGACAGACATGACATACATTGGGACATAAATGTAACAGACAACATTTCATAGCATGACATACATGTAACAGACAATATTTTGTAACACGACATAACATATAACAGACAATATTTCATAATATGACATAACATATGACAGTGAATATTACGTAACATGACATATATGTAACAAATAGCATACGTAATGTGACATACTTGCAATAGATAGTAACATGACACAGAATGTATTGTATAACAAATATGAATTTCGTGATAGAATAATTCGTGTAATAGATAAACATGTGATGATATAGCATGACATGACATATAAACAATATATGAACATAAACTGTAGTTCCCTTACCCATCACAAATACACAGTAAACTGATAGTAAGTTAAGAGCTAACTTGTCACGATCGTCGCGTTCTACTAGAATAAAGTGCGAAACACGAAGAACTGTAAGAGGGTATTCTAAAAGTTACAAATTTAGTTACTAACAATTAGAAATGTCAGAATAGAAAATTTAGAGTAAAATTACCATTTTACCCTCTACATGTTGGAAAATGACCATTTTACACCTAACATACGGATTTCACATTCTAACTTCAAAAATTATCAAAATTTACATTTCTCATGTAAATTTTGTCCTAAACTCAAATATCAACTTAAAAAAATTTAAAACGATTCACAACCAAGGAAAACTCACTCTGGCCGAAACATGCATAGGTCATTTATCTTGATTTTGGTTGCAATTTCTTCCATATTCAAAACTCATGATTAAACCAAAATTTTGTAACAAAAATCTTCCTATCCTAAGTTTAAAAACACACTTAAAATATCCATTAAGAAAAAGTTAATCATCAACACCAAACTTTTTGTAAGATGACACAAATTTTTTAACAAAAAATAAATCCTTAAATCACAAGTTTTGACTTTAATAGAAATATCTCCAAGAATTCCAAAAGATAAATCTTACTTCAAACATATTCATAACATCATCCTAAAATCAACCATGCTTTAAATGGTCAAACAAAAGTCACCAAAAATTACAAAACAACACTTGGAGTTTTTGGTTTTACACCCTTCATTTCATTTCATCAATTTTCCACACCGTTCTTAGAGAGAAACCGCAAAAAGCTCTATCGGACAGATTTTTGAGTTATTTTGCATGGTGCTTTTGACCCATTGTAAGTATTTTCTTACAACAATGCTTTCATGAAAGTTGTTCTTTTTTTAGTTTAATTGTTGTGGATATCTTAATCGTTTAATTTCATAGTCATTTGATTGGTCAAAATTTATTTTAACCATGGAAAGGTTTTTCTAGGAGTTAAACTTGAGAGTGTGTTATACTTTGGAGTTTTTAACCAAGCTAATGTTTGATGCATGACTAAAGCTTTTGATAAAAGATTTTCTTAAATCTAGAAACTTAGAACTAGAAGATGAAAAACAATTTCTGTTTTGAGAAAATTTGAATCTTTTGTGATCTAATCTTACTCCAATCGCTTTGATTTTTTTTTATTTGATGATCTTAAGCCTCTTATATGCATGTTAGGATTTTAGTTTGAAGAGTTTTAGTTGTAGTTTAAAAGATGTGAGTTTTTGTTTTATGCAAAAGGATATTCGGTTAGGCCAAAGAATTGATGGTTTTAGCTAGATCCAAGTTTTGGGTTGTTTTTAGTTTTGTGATTTTAAGTTTAATGTTGGATCTTCTTTAGGACACATTTGCAAACCATGAGATGTTTGGGTTTGAAGATATCATCTTTTTAAACCATGGATCAAGTGTGGAGTCGAATACTCTAAGTGTAGTTTTGTGATTTTTGGTGACTATTGTTAAATGATTCAAAACATGATTGTTCTTAAGATGATATTAGGAATATGTTAAGTAAGATTTGTTTTTTAGGAATTCTTGGAGATGTTTTGAAAAAGGTCAAAAATTGTGATTCAAGAGTTTGCTTTTATTTAAAAAGTTTGGATCTTTTTACTAAAAAGTTTAATGGTGATGATTAGTATTTTTCTAATGGATGTTTAAGTATGTTTCTAAACTTAGGGTATGAAGATCTTTGTTGCAAAATTTTGGTTATAAGACTCGTACTGTAATCATGGATGTTTATGGGAAACGGGTCCCAACTGACTATAATCTCAAAATGGGAGACTGGGCTGCATAATTACATCACCAAAATATATTATTGGGCTAGTTCATCGAGTAACTCATGTAACTCGACTAACGATGTCAAAATATTGTCCAAAAACCTAACTATGGAGTCTGTAAGCTTCGCATCGCATTTGAGGTGTCTAATCAACTTCCTTTAGTTTGCCAGTGTGCGCTCCTTGCTCTGTTCCTGACAAATTGCCTAACATTCGGGAGAAATGGTAGTTGGGACTATCATTGTGAGATTTGATTACAAATCTCAGCAAGTTAACAGGAAACTTCCACAGAAGTTAATGATGCATGCATGATAGTGAAGGCATGAATGCATAATCAAGGTCAATAATAAACATAACATGACATGAACTTATATAACTTGAACTAAAATGTGAACTAAACTGGAAACTTGACATGACATGAAGTTGAAACTGAGACTTGACTTGACGTGACATGAACGTAAACTGGCTTGGACATGAATGTGAACTTGAAACATGACTGAGCATGAAATTGAACGTGAACTGACTTGAACATGAACATGAACTTGAAACATGACTGAACGTGAAATTGAATGTAAACCGAACATTAACTGACTTAGACATGAATGTGAACTGAAACATGACGTGAATGTGAAATACATGAAGTTGGAACATAACATGGACATGCACTTGAAACGTATTCTTGACTCATGGGGTCACCATGATAAAGTAGTCTTATCTCATGGGGTTACGATGATAGAGTAGTAAAAAGATCCAAACTTTTTAACTAAAAACAAAGGCTTGAATCACAAGTTTTGACCTTATTCAAAACATCTCCAAGAATTCCAAAACAATAAATCTTACTTCAAACATATACATAACGTCATCCTAAGAACAATCATACTTTGAATCCTCTAACAAAAGTTACCAAAAATCACAATACAA
The DNA here is from genome assembly GCF_001411555.2 of Juglans regia. Taxonomy (NCBI): domain Eukaryota; kingdom Viridiplantae; phylum Streptophyta; class Magnoliopsida; order Fagales; family Juglandaceae; genus Juglans; species Juglans regia. Next base: position 18,305,020 of record NC_049906.1, on the reverse strand, counting down.
CACTTGGAGTATTTGGCTCCACTTTTGGTCCCAAAACAGAAACTTTTTCTTAACTAGTTTTGATCAATCACTTGATCCATGGCTTAAAAAAAGTGAGATCTTCAAACCAACACAACACAAGGTTTAGAAATGTGTCTTAAAGAAGATATAACCATTAAACTTAAAATCACATGGCTAAAATGAACCCAAAACTTGGATCTAGCAAAAAAATCAATCCTTTGGCCTAACTGAATATCCTCTTGCATAATAAAAAAAATCATATCTTTGAAATTAGTACTAAAACTCGTCAAACTAACATCCTAACATGCATATAAGAGGCTTAGGATCATCAAATAAAAATATCAAAGTCATTGGAGTAAGATTAAACCACAAAATTTTCTTCTTCCGGTTTCTAAGTTTCTAGATCTAAGAAAATCTTTCATAAAAAGCTTTAGTCATGCAACAAATTCTCAATGAACATTCATATACACATGTTGAAAATGCTCCATAAAAATTTCGGATCAAGATATGTCCATTAGCTTGGTCAAAAACTCCAAAATATAACATACTCTCTAGTTTAAGGCCCAAAATGACATTTCCATGGTTAAAATAACTTTTGACTGATCAAATGACTACTAAATGAAATGAATAAGATATCCACAGAAACTAAACTAAAAAAAATAACAACTTTTATGAAAGATTCATCACGAGAAAATACTTACAAGTGATCGAAAATCACCCTGCAAAATGACTAAGGAATCTAAGCGAGAGAGCACTTTTGGGTTTCTCTCTAAGAACGGGGTGGAGAAGTGATGAAATGAAATGAAATGAAGGGTGTCTTGCAAGACTTTAGCATTTTGGAGGGGGGGAGGTATGGGCTTGGATGACCCTTTGATTGGAGGTGCCTATGTTACAAAGAGTAAAGAATAGTGAGGGAGAAGGGCTGTTGTTGCTGCCGTGAGGTATGAAGGGTGGTAAGGTGGACCTTCCTCTCACATCAAGGCACTATTTGGGTGCTGTCAAGGGTAGAGGATGGCCTACCATGTGGGGGAGGAAACTTCCTCAAGAATATTTGCTAAGGTGGCCAAAATTTGTGGATCTTAACCAAGTGGGTTTCAATTTGGGGTTTAAAAGGGGTTTGGTTATGGTTCGTGATGCTAACAAGCTCAAATCTAGTTTTTCTTGGTCCAATCAAATTCCATGATTTAAAAAGTTAGATAATGATGTCATAATAATAATTTGATGAATTAGTAGCATGTGAAAGTGATTTAATCAAGTGATTAAATACAAAGCTTCAAAAAGTGTTTGGAAGCCAACTTTATGATTTGGGGAAACCATTTAGAGTTTTGGTTTCAACCAAGATTTTGAGGTTTCAAATGGATTCCAGATTTTTTGAGTTTCACTAGGGTTGAAACCCTCTTTAGTTTCGCATAATTTGGTTGATTGATTGGAAAATAGGGTTTTGCTTACGTGGCATGATCTCACACCTTGATTTCCTTCACAAATCCATCTAATGGTTTCTCATGTTGCCAAGTGTCTAATATTATTCATCAAGTGTGGGTAAGATCTTGCCAAATGTCCAAATAAAACTTCTCTAACCTAATTTGGACATTTCACACTGTGATTTTGAAAACACTGCACTAGATGTTATTATTCAGGTTACTATTCACTTCGGGAAAGTGAAAAATAAACTTTGCACTATAAAATCCTACATATTCATAGAACCTAACTCTGCAATTTTTTATTGAAATTCTGCCCCGAAATGCCTCGAAAAAAGCAAAATACGTTTTCGAACAAGCGTATTATCTGAAAACTGAAAATAGGATTATTGCAGCGTAAAATTCGAAATAATCAACTAAGCCTAATTGCACAGATCAGATTTCAAACTGACACTTCTAACTATCTCAAATAAATAAAATTTCACTTCTAACACCATAGTGAGTGATAGTTCTAACTATGCTGACATACTAAAACTTACGCGATCGAGCAAATCGTGAAAACTTACTGTGTTTTCATGAAGTTCCTAATGCCTATATTAAGGGCAGGTTTGGAGGGTAAGATGAAAATTTTGTGTTTTGTTTTGAAGTTTAAAATATTATGTTTTAATATTATTATTGTTTTGGGATTTGAAAAAGGTGTATTGGGATTTGAAAAAATTGAATTGTTTATTATATTTTGTATGGAGATTTGAAAAATGTGTAATGATGAGATGAGATAAGATGAGAATTTTGTGTTTTGGTTTGCTTACCAAACCTGCCCTAATTCAACCATTGAATTCAGGCTATTACAAGAAGAATTTCTCTTTGGTATATTATTTGTCTTTCATGTGTGTGTGTGTGTGTGTGTATACATACATACATACATACATATATATATATATATATGTATGCATGTATTTGTCATCTATTTTTTCTACAAACTTTGTCATGTCCATGCTTTTATTACAAACAAACTTCACAAAGAATATTTTAGGTTGAACACTGCTACACCGACAAGGCTATTTGAGTGTTTTTTTTCATGCATTTTTTAACTCATTTAAACATTTAAAAAAGTTCACAATATCATTAAAAAATATTTATTTAATCATTAAGTAAAAAAATAAAAAAGACAATCGAGACCTGTTATCGAGACCCACAACTTTTTCCTTGAGTTTCTATCCATTTAATTGCTAGAAAGGAACAAGAAAAAGGAAAAGGAAACATCAAAACATTCAAAACAAGAGGGAAAAAAATAAATAAAAAAAAATAATTAAAAAAAAATCAGGTTCTGGGTTTAAAACCCGCTACCTGGATGTGGGTATCAGCCCGGGTTTGTTCTTGGCCAGAACTCGATTATTAGGGTTCCGGACCAGGCCAAGAAAAAATCTGGCCCAGATGAACAAGCCTGATTACGACCTTATGGTGGATTACAATCGAAAACGATGGTCAAGTATTTGTCATTGTGTCACCAGTTGGATATTTGAGTAATTACAAGGTCTTGTGGGAATTCTTTAAGGAAGTATTATGGGTCTAAGGTCAAGGATAGCCTCATTAAGTAGAGTTCTATGTCTTTTTATTAATGGTGTGCTTAACAAGGAAAATGGCGTGGCACTAAAGTGAATGAGATTTGATTGAAGGGAGGTGATTTTGCATAAGCTCGAGGTAAATGACTATGTTCATACGTACCCTTCTTACTATTTTATTGTAAACAAAAGTGTCATTTTTGCAAGCTATATTATGTGTACATGTTTTAACGATATATATATATATATAATATTAGCTATCTGTGTGTGTATAGACTATTCATCGATAGCTTCTTTTTATATACCCTCTTATTATTGTATGTGATGTATGAAATGTAATGGATTACATATTTCTGACTGTTATATATAGTATTTCCATATATTAAAGGAATAAATCAAAGATAGGATAAGGAAATGAAAGACTAAATGAAAAATAACATGAAATGAACTGAATTGCATGTTTGTCTGTTCAAAGAAAAAATCATATAAAGTGCCATAACAATGAGGATGGTACCATGATGCTAAGGGGTGGACCTAGTGATGCCTATTCTCAAAGCTAGGTTCTTATGATCCACTAGCTATATATGGAAGAACATGACTGCAAGGATCACTAACGGCCTAACACATGGGACGTAATAGTCTGTACTAACCATGAGGTTAAAAGAGGAAAGACTATTACAACATAAATAAGATTGACGTGGCTGCACAACTAAATTGTATGATTGAGGCCATGAGAAATCAAGGGGATGTATGCATACCGATTAATGTGACTTAATGTGATGAATGTGACTTTGAAAGTTCTTGCGAAAACCTATATTTTTATACGTTTACTGTATGAAGTAGTTCTTATTGAGCATTAGACTTATTTTTGTTTCAATGAATGATTGTCCGAATAAATGCTTGAAGAGAGGTTTGAGCCACAATACGAGACTTAGCTCATGGAGAAGAGGCAGATGCCTAGATCGTGTACATATATTTTTTTCATTTATGATTTTAATAGAATAAGATTTGAGAATTTTTTTCACAAGAGCTTCCGCAAACTCCCTTTTTATTTTTCACAAAGTCTGTTTTATCTTTTGAAAGGGGATGTTGTATACCCGATGCTTCATTAAGAAAATTCTTTTAAAGTCGAGTTTCATTATGGTCCCTCTGTTCTCTAAAATATTTAAAATGAATAAAAAAAGGAAAAAAATAAAGAATATAATTAATTGATATATAGAAAGAATTGGCAAACTAATATGTGGTGTATTGTAAAAGTCGTTGGCTAAAATAGAAAAAGTCAGTTTTAGTTAGTTATTTCATATGAAAATTTAGATAAGCCATTGGGAAGAAATGCTCAAATGGGACAGAGTGTTACATGCCATGAGGCAAAAAATTTGTTACGAGAGATCAACGGAAGTTGTGAGTTGTAAAAGTTTGAGATTGTTGGTATAAATGTTATGAGTTGAGTAACCGAGGTGGTATTTTGGAAACTGGCGAAAACTAAGTTACTAAATTTGCAATTAATACACTGATATTTATCTTAAAAAAAGTCTTGTACACATAATATGTCTTGTACACATAATATTTTTATTGATTAGATCAGAAACCTTTTTGCATAGCGGCTAAATCATAGCGCTTAATCCCTAATTAATTTTCTATATATATAAACAAGGATAGGAAAGAAGGATAAGCAAATAATACAAATGGGAATGGCAATATTTGAATGCGCTAACACAGCATATGTTCCTGTGACAAATGCCAAAACCATCGGTACCATGGAGGAAAGAAGGAACTGAAAGGCCATATCAAGAAAACTTATGCGCTTTTGGAAGAAGTCATCAGAAGGGAGAAGTGAATTAATAAGGTGCATAAAGATAGCAGAACCAGATAGCATCAATGATAGGGCATTTGTAATGATAAAAGCCTTGAAAGCAACACTATTCCTCAGAACTGCAGAGCCTGGATGTGGATGATCATCTCCACCAATGAAGCCCCCTGGCATGGTAATGCCTGCTGCAAAGGTCACGGTTGTAATGAGTGCAGCAACTACCAAATGGGCTTGAGCCGCTTTATCCATCTCTTCTATCGTCTTCTTCTTCCACTCCTTATCACTCTCCTCCGTCGGATAACTTTTCTCAATTTCATCATGCCCAACTTCTAATACTCGCCCATTGACATGGAAATCATAATTTTCCTGGACTTTAATAATAACTCGCCGCTTTTTCTGTAAAATATTTATTGGGTTGAATTGTGAGTATTCATCATTTCTCTATAGATTGACAGAAAGTGAGAAAAGAAAACAAATGCAAACAATATTTGTTTGAGAAAGCAAGGTAGCTCCGTATAAAATAAGGCCTAAAACCAGAATATATAAAGACAGTTGACTTCATATTTAAATGTATCTTCTAAAAAAACATTTAGCACTCATTAAATGAATAGAAAAATATTATATATCATTCCCAAGATGCATGTTACTCATTTCCATTCTTTATGATATATATCAAATCAAAAATATTTTGAAACAGGTTATATATGCCAGAATTATAGGAACATGTTCTTGAAAATTGTTAGCTAGGTTGTACTAGTTCGCATAATATTCAGAAAATAATAAAGTTTACATCAAAGGAAAGGCTGTGGTTTCTTTGTCACATCATCTTCAAATTGAAGTCATAACTTAAAAGGATTCGGCTTGGATGGAACTGGACCGGATTCGGTTTCTATTGGCCCACGCCCTATAACCCAAAACAAGTACCACGCAATATGAAAGCAAAATTGAATACTAAAACCCGTAATGTCTATAGCTACCTCGGTTGCAATTAACATGGCATTTTAATTCAAACTCTTCTTCTACGAGGGAGCTTCACACTGATTTAGTGACTTTGGGCCAAATGAAAGGAAATAATGGTAATATTGTGCTCCAAGTGATACAAAAAAACAAAAAAACAAAAAAAAATTGTGGCTGGTCATAAATGAATATGCTATCTCAAGAGTCAAGAGACACGACATCAGACCAAAAGAATCTATTAAAAAAAGTACTATAGATTTGAATATTTTGAAATATTTTTTTTCATTAGATTTGCTATCATCCACTTCCTTAGCATATCTTATTGAAAAGAACTAAATATTCAAATATTCATTATATAATAGTATTTTTTGAAGAAAGATAAAAGATTACGTTACCTTACGATCAACAGATGGAAAGCTTTTACTTGTTAAGATTTGATAAGCAGTCTGGTTCTTTTTGTTGAAGACCATTTTGTCAACTCTTGGAGAATTCAGGACACGGTCGTGGTAACGAGCAGAAATGGAATAGTGATGGAGAGGTGTATTCCCGTCGTTGTCCTTCTGATTCAAAAGATTCCGGAGAGACGAATTATCTTGTATCACTAGCGCTACATCTGGCCACAAGTTGGTCATCAGGGCGAGATGGAGTGCGTTGCGGCCTTTATTGTCAACCACTTCGCAACAATCTGGACACATTGATATAATCTCTTTTGTTACTCGTTCTTTGTTGCGATGAGCTGCAATGTGAAGAGCTATCCTACCCTCTGCGTCTTTCATATATGCTACCTCTCTATCAAATTCCAGCAATAGTTTTGTTGGCTCAATGTTACCCGTGTATGCAGCCATGTGAAGCGGAGTCCAACCATTTTGGTCTACTTGTTTACATAGATCACGTCCATATCTTTTCAAAATGTTTTCGGTCATTCCTAAAAGAAGTTTAAAGAAGGTAAATTAATGTAATAATTTTCTGAAGAACAAAAAGGAAGACGTTAGGAGACAGAAAAAGGACTATTCAGTTGATCATTTAATGTGGAAGCCGTGTTTAGTAATCAGTCCTTTATCATCAAATAAAAAGCAAATGCAGGACAAGGCAGACATCAATCTTTATTTACCAAACAAAATTATTTGCAAGCTTGTTAAGCACGAATTTAATCTAAAACTGGCCCTGTGAATATCAAACATTTTTATATCTCATGAATTTGATGTCCTGTCATAGCTTATTTCACCACATAAAATAGGCAATACCTGCATCATTTGAAAATGTTGCGGCATGCAAAGCCGTTCTACCCAAGGGGCCATCATAAGCTGGTGATTGGAATGTTTTCAAAATTTCAGATACCAAATCTGGAAAGTGTCTCTCGGCAGCCAAGTAAAGTGGGGTCTCACCAGCAACATTAGCACCAAACGAAAATTCTGGATCTACCTCCATTAGTAACTGTTTTACCACTTCAATGTGATTGTGACGTACAGCCTCATGTAAGGTCGTGTCTCTCTCATTGTTCAGCTTCGCAATCATCTCCGTAGTAGCTTCAACGCGTACTCCACTTTCGAGATCTTGATGTTGGGATTTTTTATGTTCAATCAGGACTTCGACTATGGAAGCATGCCCATACCTTGCCGCCACATGTAACGGAGTATCACCTTCCGCATTGGCTTTCAATAAAAGTGACGGACACTTGCCTAGTACATCTTTCACAAATTTTGCCGCTGAGGCTTGGTTAGTTCCTCCAGTAGCGGGATACTTTTCTTTAACGAGAATACTTGAAATGCAAATATGTAGGATTGTATTTTTATTAACTGTCAAAAATCCATCAAGTGGATGGGAGATATGATCGTATTGTTCAAAGGCCTCCAGGTTGCCTTGTGCCGCTGCTTTATAGATAATAGGATCCATTGCAGTGAGGCGCGTTTGTATGCTGCAAGAGAGTACTCTAGAAAATCCTATGTTAGACACAGGCATTATAGTTGATGTTACAATCAACATTTATCTATTAACGCGCAAATCCTATCCATATTATGACAAAATTCTTTTTTGACAATTTCCTCCTTCATCCGTAAGAGGAACATGGGTCTGGAAATTGGAATTCTGGATAACGCTGAGTTTTAATCTTGGGAAGGACTAAACTGAAATAGATGCACTTGAGAAATTGAAGACAAAGTTTAAGTATAAAAGAGAGTAGTAATCATATATTAATTTAATGAAAATCAAAATGTAATTAACTTGTGAAAAGTAAAGCATATATAACCATACAATCAATTAGAAATATTAAAACGGTCATCTAAGATCAAACAGAAGTTATATATATATATATATATATATATATGTTAAGAGATCATATAAAAACACAACATGTAAAAGTAATTTACTACCAAATATTTTAGTATCAATAACAGAAAAGGATAATAATCTTACTTCTGATCGAGTAAGTAAGCAATGCAAGCTCCAGCTCCTTAATTTAACTCCTCCACCTCAAATGTGGGTTGTGATATTTATAGGGAAGGCTTACTACTCATTAGGCGTTAGACGTAACCATGATTACGTGTCGTCATGTTGTAGGGCATCACTTTAAGCTTTTAGTTTTTACAGAACTAAAGTGGTAAGGCTAATTCCTTGGTTCCATATTAGTACTCTGTCCTTAAGGCGTGTTTCACGCGGGCGAACAGCTAGCAATAATATTGTTTAGATTAATTTCAGAGTAAGTATTTTTTATTTTATTAATTTATTAAAATTCTTTAGGTTTTGAAATCTAAAGATTAGTTATTTAAGTTAAACTTAACAGTTAACACGTCAACCATCTTATTAAAGTATACAGAAATGCTATAAGATTTGGTGGAATGGAGGGAAAATATTTTATTCATATTTTAAAGATTTGTAACATTGATTTTCTTAAAAAATTTCTAGTTTTTTTGGAATTAATTAATAAATACTTTTATTTAAAAAGTGTTTATGGTTTCTTAAGTAGTTAATTAATTAATTTTTCTTGGATTTGCTAACAAAATATATTTGCTGTCATTTTAAAAATAACTCTGGGATCTTTGTTATAAATAGAGGGGCTTAATTACAAAAAATTGTAGGCCTAAGCACTTAAATTGCTAAAAGTTGGGTTTTTTGCAAATTGGTGAAAACCACGTGACTAATTTTGCAGTAGTTAACCCATATTATTTTGAAGTTGAATGTTTGATTTACAAAATAATTTTAAAATAGAGAAACGATACTTGTAGTCATGAGTACGGAAGCGTCGTGCAATTATTTTGAAAAATATAAATAAATACGGGATTCACATGAAAAAAAATTAATTTTTTAACAGTGAACCCCACTTTTTTTCAAAGCAACTGCATGACACTTGCGCACTCCATGACTGTATGTAACATTACTCATTGTCGTAACATCTTTCTTTCTTCTCTTTAATTTCCTTTCCTTGTCTTTTTCTTTCTTCTCTTCCCCACTTCTTTTCTTTTCTTCTCTTATTTCTTTTGTCCTCCTCACACAATCGTCTTATGTTCCTATTTCTTCTATCTTTTCTTTCCTTCTTTTCCTCTTTATTTGTTCTTTTTCTTTTTTCTCTCCCTTCCCAGATGCCTTCCTTTTCTTCTTAGTTATTGCTTCCTCTTCTTCATTCATTTATTCTACCTCCTCTCTTTCTTTAATATTTTTCCTTCTTTGCCTTTTATTATTTCTAGATTTATTTTGATTTTCATATTATTTGATAATTTTGATTTTTATGTTATTGCACGACTGAGAATCTATATTGTTATATGTTAACACCATGAAGTGGCTCTTACTGGGAGAGACACTAGGACGAGTAACACATCATCATTCTAATTATAAGAAAGAAAAAAAGAGCTGACCACATTCAAACAATCGGCCTTCCTAGTATGTGCGCTCATCTTTCTCCCTCTCTCCCCTAGCTCTCTCTCTCTCTCCCCTCAAACTGCTTCAGTCTCTCTCTCCTCCTCTTACAGCGAACTAGCCTCTGCAATCGCAAAGGGAAAAAAATGCCCACTTGCTATTATGTTCGAAATTAAGAGAATGATAACAAAAAGATAACCTTCTTTCTTGGGTAAGCATAATTTCTATGATTTTTAATTTTGATTTGGAAAAGAATAGAAATAGAATACTCTGGAAGGTTATACTTGCAACACCCCACTTAAAAGCACCTTAGCATTTGACCATTATAATCATGACCCTAACTAAGTAGAAGTTGTGATCCTTGCAAAAAATGAAAATTTTGGAGTATGAGTTGGCAAAGAAACTTACTCCTTACGTTTAGTTAATATTTTTAGAGAATTCTAGTGCTATATTAATTTTAAGAAAATGTGCCAAGAGGCCAATGGTAGAATGACAAGTGACATATTGGAGACTTGCCATCCCTGTGAGCTAAGTAACTTGGTTAAAATAATAGATAGATTTGGAGAAGGCCAAAGTTGGCTAAATAAGGGCTCTAGCTTATTAAGATAAGAGGGCTCAGGATACACACAAAACTCTAGGCCCAACTTAGTAGACTCAAGACTCTAGGCACAACTTAGTAGACACAAGACTATAGGGCCCAACTTAATAAGACCCAAGACTAAGATTAAACTTAGCTAACAATTGAGGCCAAGGAAAGGCCCAATAAAAAATCTTAACATGGGCCCAAAGAAAGGTCCATTTCAAAGCTATTGAGATTCTTGAAGTCTGGCTTAAAAAATTTGACAAAAGAGAGAAAAAAGTATACATTTTCTGTATGGGAGAAATTGAAATAGAAAAGGTCGATGGATCGATAGTTTAAAAAAAGTGAGTAGTTTTTTTTTTTCCAAGAAAATTTCATTAATATTTATTAAAAATGACAATATTTATTTTCTTCTACAAAGCATTGAAGGAAAAAAAAATTGTTTTAATTTTTTATCTAAATAAGTTTTTATGGAAATAAAATTACACAACGACATTTTGTTTAGTTTGTATATTCTTCAAAGGTCATAAGAGTGAAATCTCCATGGGTTGGAAAGCGAAGGTAAGCTAGCAGAGTTTTAGTGGCAAACTAACAAAAAGAATATACCATCTCAAGAGTCAAGAGACCAAAACAATCTATTGCTCACAGCGAGATGGAGTGCATTGCGGCCGTCATTGTCAACCACTTCGCAACATTCCAGACACACCGATACAATCACTTTTATTACGTGGTAGTTGTTGTAATGAGCTGCAATGTGAAGAGCTCATGTCCTACCCTCTCCCTCTTCCATTTATGCTACCTCTCTATCAAATTCTTGAAATAGTTTTGTTGGCTCAATGTTTTCCATGTATGCAGCAATGTGAAGCGGAGTCCAACCATTTTGGTCTACTTGTTTACATAGATCGCGTCCTTATCCTTCCAAACATCAAGTACTAACATCAAGTACTTTTTTTAAAATATGTCCTTGTCACGACCCCGCCCCGGAGAGGGACAGAATCGCGACTTACATGCCTATCCTTTTTTTTTTCATTTTTATTTTTTTTCTTTCTTCAATAACACGCGATCGGCATGGACATGACACACGTACACTTTAATTTTTTTTCATCTAATAAGGGAACACCTAATGAACATTCTATTCGAACATTCATCCATAAGAGACTCTTAGAGTCCATCCCCACATAAAATGTCTAAACATAACATAACCCATCATTCCAAACATAACTGTCCTCGTTAGGGAAGGTCCTAAGTGTCTGCCTCTCCCTCTGCAATAATGCTTTGCTCCCCAGCCTTTTCATCATTACCTAGACGTTTAAAACATTTATAACAAAATTAATCGAATACTTAGTAAATAGTACACCATGCAGTGAACATACTAGGCATCTATTCTTTTCTTTTGAAAACATGCATACATAAACTTTTTTGCTAATTCTTGACAATGCTTTCATATATAACAGTTTACGAAATAAGTTATACTTTCATACATAAACATTTCTTAGCTTTCATGCATAAACATTTTTTAGAAAAAACTTTACGTTTCACTTTCTTTGGCCAATACACATTATTACACCCCGTGTGTTGGGGCTAGCAGTCTTCATTTGGACCTGGATTCCGCCCGTGGCCACAGGTTGGGAATTCCTTTACAGTCAGGAGGCATAACTGAGTGCACTACCAGTACTACATACCCGGCATTGCAATCTGCCAATTCATTGGTACCCTTTCCATTCATTTATATGGCCGTTACATATCTTCATACATTAAGCATTCATTCATTCATGTCAGTCCTTTCAATCCATTACATTTACAGTTCATTCATGGAAAACGTCATTTAAAAATATGAACTTAACATCATCTTTTCATTTAACAGTGCATTCATGAAGAAACATCACTTTTAAAGTATGAGCTTAAACATCATTTTTTTCATGGCATCCATAAAGCATCAATTCACAGGAACAATTTAACATCAATTCGTAGGGACATCTTCAAACTCTTTCTTCGCACTATTTAAAATATGAGTTCATAGGGACATTTTAAAACATTTTTTTCGCGTCATTTAGAGCATCTCATGAAGCCTAAGGCATGAGACGTTTATCTCCTTCCCTCTTTGCAATCAAAACATTTTCATTATCTTTCTTACTCCAATGCACATGCATTTGTATGAAAAAGATACATTTTAATGCTATTCTACCGATCTGAAAAAACAATAAATTTATTGAGAGAGCATGTATGGAACCCTCATGACTTAGAACCTACGTGCATGCAGTACCTTATACACATACACACAATAATAATCGATAGGGTGCTTAACAGAGGCTATCAAGGAAGGTTTGTACATAATATATATATACATTTATTCTTTCATAAGAGAACAAGTGTAAAGAGAGAGAAAGATTCTTTCATAAGAGAGCTTTGTGTGTAAGGAGCATGGTCATAGCTACTTACCTGAGAGCTTTACTAGTGAGTTCCTTTGAACTTGAAAATAAACTCCTATTCAATGAAATGGAGTAAATACATCAATATTCATTTCACTTTAAGCTTACTAACCGACACCCATACGGGCTCACTAAACTTCCAAGTTTGAATTAAAACGTTTTCCTTAACCCCTTAGCTACATACATAGCACTAAGTCAACTCTTAATATCCTCCTTCCAATATTTAAAGAACCCATGAAAGCATGAAGCTTACTTGTTGTTCCTCTTTAAAGGCTATTGTTTCCTATACTAGGGATAGGTAGGGATCACAAGTTAAAATGTATAGGATGGTAGGGATTTATTTAGGAAAAAGGTAGGGAACAAAGAGGTGCTATAATCTGAAATTTTCATAAAGAAGGGCATTTTGACAGTTTTGTATCATCATGTGGAAGGCAAATCCAACAAGAGGCATTGCTCATAAAAGAGTTGACTTTTGTCACTTATTCTTCAATGGTTCCTCATACTAAAGTTTATCTTTGGTTAAACAAAAAGGGATGAAGTTGAGCAAGGATAACATGGGTTGGTTTAGACTTCCAAAACAAAATATATTTTCAAAGTATCTGTAGTACATGGACAGCTAGCAATCTCAGTGCATTCATGGTCTTAAACATCCCTCACTTAACCAAATCTCAACCATACAATTAAATATCTCGAGTGGTAGAAACTCAAGAAATCCTCATATATATATATATAATCTGAAAACAGTACTAATAAAGAGATAAAACTCTTGGCAATTTTAAGAATTCCTAAGGTAAGCTGATTAATTTAATTTAAAAAATCTTAGTGGCTTACTTAGGCCATAAATCTTAGGGAAAACATGTCTAAAACTATAAACTTTAACTCCATTAATTTAACACATAAAGACATGACTTTAACAAAAATTAAAACATGGCTTAAGCTTGATAAAACACAAGAATGGACTACAATTTTGCTTTGTGCAACACACGGCTGGGACAGCCAAAACAGAACACATACACACACGGTTTCTTCATATATATATATATACACACAACAGATCAAATAGTCATCACTTGTGACAAACAAACATAAACCAGAAGAGATGCCATCTCAATGATAAGAGACACACGGTAAAATCTTCTCAAGACATTTGGTCTGCCCAAAAACAGGGCATTTTGGTTACTACTCCACTAGAACCACCACTACAGAAAGCAACAAGAAAATGGTATAGAACTCTCACAATTAGTCGGCTAACACAGAAATCGAACCCTCAATTACAAGGCACAACATGCTTAGAAAAACCCCCAATTTACAAGAAAAACTCACGGAAGAATTATTACCTGGTTTGGTCCCCTTTTGAGCCACGGAAAACATAGCAAATGAGAAGGGGAAGAGAAATCCGAAAGACCCTGTTGGAACCCTAAGGTTGGAAGAGGAACACGAAGTGAAGAAACTGCCGAAGTGATGTGAACTGGAAGCTTGCGGAACTAATGAAGAGCTAGAACTCAAAACGGCAGTGCATGGGGGAGATCTCAGATGCACCGTTTGGGTTGTATGGGGAAAATGCACAATTTAAATAAAAAGGGATAAATAGACTAAGTTTGATTATTGTTGCTTTCGTAATACGCACAATTTTGATGAACTGAAACGGTGTTTTTATTACTGTTTTTTTTATTATGTAGAGACCCATGGTCAGTTTAGCTAAAGTTCTAAGAGTTTGTTACTGAGTGGGTATTTGAGTGAGGAACGAAGTGTAGTGGTGGATCTTTTGGAGTATTCTGGAATTTAGGATTTTGTAAGGGAGGTGGGGTCCCTCGAAGAACCCGTAGCTATGAACCAGTGGCTTTTTTGAGTGTTTTTATCAAATACCTTCAGGGCATTCTTCTTTATTCTTCATACAACATCCATTACATTTTCTTACATCCCTCACTACAACCAAACAGCAAGGATCAATTCCTTATATTTCTCTGGAAGCAGTTCCATTCATTCATTTGTGGAGTAGAATCACAAAGTTTTACAAGGAGGTTCTTAACAAGTGGTATCCAAGGGTACCGATCCTGCCAACATTTACTTCCACAATTACAACCCATAAATCCAAAAACTCAAAAACCAGAAATCCATTCACATTCCAGAAACCATCCAAACAGGCACCCATTGACCATACCCAACCCAAATAGATATATATAAACCAGAATACCCATTAAAGACCATGGTTGATGCCACTAGATCCAAACACATGCAACAACAGATTGATAGCTTGGATGAAAACCATCAAGCAACAACAACCCGCCTCAATACCATTGATGAAAGACTCGACCAGATCACTGAAATGGTTCGCACCTTGGTAGCTCACCAAGGGAACATGGCTAGGGACCTGCAAAACCAACAAGAAAATGATCAGCTGCAGCAACGGGGTCCAAATGTGAGAGGTGTTCGCTTAGACTTTCCCCATTTTAATGGAGAAAATCCATCAGCATGGATTTTCAAAGCTTCACAATACTTTGAATTCCATCAAACTACCCCTGCCCAAAAACTTTTGTTGGCCTCATACCACATGGAAGGGGAAGCCTTGGTATGGTACCAGGAGGCCTTAGACACAGCCCAGTTTGTGAGCTGGGAAACCTTGGTGCATGCTATGTTGGTTCGCTTCGGACCAACGGCCTATGACGACTCCATGGAGTCCTTGACAATGTTAAAACAAAGCACCACGGTAGCAGCCTATAAGGCTAATTTTGAGGCACTGTCGAATAGAGTTAGGGGCATATCCTAGCACCATAACTGAGTTGCTTTCTTAGTGGGTTAAAGGATGAAATAAGGTTGCCTCTTCCCATGTTTAACCCACACAATCTGACTGCAGCGTTTGGATTAGCCCGAATCAGTGAGGTTGCCTCTTCCCATGTTTAAGAAATCAGTGAAGTTGCTGGGTGAGAAGGGCTTGTTTAATCCGAGTAGCACTTATACCTCCTATGGTGGCAGTGGCAGTGGCAATTACACCCAGAAAAACAGTAGCCCCATCAAGAAAGTGTTCTCTATAGCGTGGGATGAAAAACGGAAAAAGGGGTTGTGCTATCATTGTGACGAGAAGTGGAACCCCAATCATGTATGCAAAAATCCAAAAACTTATTTCATACAAGGGATTGAGGAGCAGGAAAGTAAGGAAGAACAGGAAGAAACAGCTGTTGTACTTGCTGATGTTATGACTGAATTAGACTCAAAACAAAAAGGGGTAATGGTGGAACCCGAAATTTCTTTAAATGCGATCACGGGGACTCCTAGCTCAAAAACTATGCAACTTGTTGGGTGGATTGGGAGTATACAAGTGGTACTTTTGGTGGACTCTGGATCTACGCACAGTTTTTTGGATCCATCTATTGCACGAGCTGCAAAGTTGGGTGTCGATGACGGTAAGAAGATTGTTGTCAAGGTTGCAAATGGACAAATGGTGCAAGGTCTAGGCCACTGCAGCAAGGTTAAAACAAAAATACAAGGTATTCAATTTAACCCTTCTTATTATATTTTGCCTCTTGATGGTTGTGATGTGGTCCTTGGGGTGGATTGGTTGGAAACCCTTGGAGACATTGTGTGGAGTTTTTCTGAGTTGAGTATGAAGTTTGAGCACTTGGGGAAAAAGGTGGAACTATTGGGGTTGAGGTTAGATGGCCTTACAATTGAAAAAGGGGGAAAGGCCATGCGTGCTTCGATGTATAAAGGAAAAGGGTTTTTTTTACAGCTGTTACTTGAGGGAGATACGGAGAAACCCAAAGATTTGAGGGAGGATGTCCAACAATTACTTACTATGTTTTCCCAAGTTTTTGAGGTACCAAGAGGGTTGCCACCTTCAAGACCCCAAGACCATAGAATTCCCCTTAAAAATGGAACTCAACCCATGATGGCTAGACCTTATCGTTATTTCCATTACCAAAAATCTGAGATAGAAAAGATTGTGGTGGAGCTGTTAGAGTCCGGGGTGATAAGACCTAGCACAAGTCCCTTCTCTTCCCCCATGCTCTTGGTGCGTAAGGCAGGTGGGAGTTGGCGCATGTGCGTCGACTATATAGCTCTTAACCAAGTGACTATCAAGGACAAGCTTCCCATACCCGTTATTGACGGACTGTTGGATGAATTATATGGGTCGGTAGTGTTCTCCAAGTTGGACTTGAAGTTCGAATATCATCAAATCAGGGTGGTGCCTGAAGATGTGGAAAAAACAGCTTTTAGGACTCACAAAGGGCACTACGAATTCCTTGTGATGCCCTTTGGATTGACTAATGCCCGATCAACCTTTCAAGGTTTAATGAATGAAGTGTTCCGGCCTTATTTAAGGCAGTTTGTTTTAGTGTTCTTTGACGATATTCTAATTTACAGTAAGTGCTGGACAGATCATAAGAAGCATTTGGGAGTAGTGTTGGAGGTGCTGGAGAAAAACCAGCTATATGCCAAATTGTCAAAATGCCACTTTGGAGTTACCGAGGTGGATTATTTGGGGCACGAGATTAATGAAAACGGGGAAATGGCAGATTCCCATAAAGTGGATGCCATGTTAGAATGGCCTGTACCACTGAATGTTAAATCATTGAGGGGTTTCTTGGGCTTGACGGGGTACCACCGCAAGTTTATTAAAGGATATGGAACGATTGCTACCCCATTAACAGATTTATTAAAAAAAGAATGCCTTTGTGTGGGATGAAGTGGCAATGAAGGCTTTTAAGGAGCTGAGGTTGGCTATGACACAACCCCCGGTTCTTAGACTCCCAGATTTTTCAAAACCCTTTACCATTGAGTGTGATGCAAGCGGTAGGGGAATGGGAGCAGTCTCATTGCAAGCTGGGCAGCCCCTTACTTATATGAGCAAAGCATTGAAAGGTAAGGAACTTCTTCTTTCCACTTATGAGAAGGAGCTCCTAGCATTGGTGACAGCTGTAAGGAAGTGGAGGCCTTATCTCTTAGGGCACTCATTTGTAGTAAAAAGGGACCAGCAGGCCCTAAAGTTTCTGTTGGAACAGCGGGTGGGAACCGTCACTCAACAAAAGTGGGTAAGTAAGCTAATGGGGTATGACTTCACTATTATGTACAAACAAGGAAAGGAAAATGTTGTGGCGGATGCCTTGTCAAGAAAAGAGGAAATGTAGGAGTTGAATGAGGGATCCTTAGCTATGCTGTCATTTCCAACACCTGATTGGGTAGGGGAACTCAAAGAGAGTTATGAAGGGTCAAGTGAGCTAAAGGAGGTCCTACAATCTCTCAAGGAAGGCAAGGTTCCTGTTCAAGGCTATAAATTACAGCAAGGGTTAATTCTAAAAAAAGGGAGAATTGTTCTTGCAGTCGAGTCTGCCTTTAAAAGTAAGGTGTTGTAGCATATACATGATAATCCCTTAGGGGGACACTTGGGGTATTTGAAGACCTACCAACGTGCTAAGAGGGATTTTTACTGGAAATGGATGAAGAAGGACATAAAAAAATGGGTATGGGAATGTGAAACCTGCCAAGCAGTTAAGTACGAGACAACACCACCTGCGGGGTTGCTACAACCTCTACCAATACCTCAGCAAGCTTGGACTGATATTTCTATGGATTTCATAGAAGGATTGCCCATGTCGAGTGGGTTTACTGTGATCCTAGTTGTGGTTGATAGGTTCCCCAAGTTTGGGCACTTTATACCCCTATCCCATCCTTATACAGCAGCTACTGTGGCTAATTTGTTCATGCTTAATGTGTTTAAACAACATGGTTTACCCTGTAGTATTGTTACTGACCAGGATCTGGTGTTTGTGAGTTCATTTTGGCAAGCCTTCTTCTCACTGCAAGGTTCAGTTTTGAACCACAGTTCGGCCTACCACCCTCAAACGGATGGGCAGACCGAAGCATTAAACAAGTGTCTAGAATCCTACCTAAGGTGTTATGCTGGGATTAAACCCCAAAAATGGTCACAGTGGCTTCCCTTTGCTGAAAGGTGGCATAACACCACCTATCACACAGCCACCAAAATGACACCGTTTCAAGCAATATATGGCTGCCCTCCACCACCACTCATATCCTATATACCAGGTACTTCATCAAACCAGACAGTGGACCAAACAATGCAAAATAGAGACCAAATTCTCAAGCTGTTAAAGGAAAATCTCGAAAGTGCAAGGAACAGGATGAAAACACAAGCAGATAAACATAGGACCGAAAGGAAGTTTGAGGAAGGAGATTGGGTGTACCTTTGGTTGCAGACAGAAATTCGTGGTACATCGCCGCAATATGAAGCTTTCTCCTTGCTACTTTGGACCTTTTCAGGTGGAGAAAAAGGTGGGAGAGGTGACATATCGTCTCAAGCTACCTGATACATCTCGGATCCACCCCACCTTCCACGTATTTTGTCTTAAAAAGAAGGTGGGAAGCTTGATCCAACCACTGGTGACTCTACCTCCAGTCGACACGAATGGGGAGGTTCGGCCTGAACCCGAGTTGATTGTAGATCAGTGATCATAGAAAGAAGGGAATCGAGGAATAACAGAGGTATTAGTGAAATGGAAGCGGAAGAGGAGAACACTTGGGAGAAATTATGGAAGCTCCAACAGCTCTATCCCCACCTTGTGGGCAAGGTGCTGTGAAGAAAGAGGGAGTTGTTCGAACCCTAAGGTTAGAAGAGGAACACGAAGTGAAGAAACTGTCGAAGTGATGTGAACTGGAAGCTTGCGAAACTAATGAAGAGCTAGAACTCAAAACGGCAGCGCATGGGGGAGATCTCAAACGCACCGTTTGGGTTGTATGGGGAAAACGCCCAGTTTAAATAAAAAGGGATAAATAGACTAAGTTTGATTATAGTTGCTTTTGTAATACGCACAGTTTTGATGAACCAAAACGGTGTGTTTTTATTACTATTTTTTATTATGTAGAGACCCATGGTCAGTTTAGCTAAAGTTCTAAGAGTTTGTTACTGAGTGGGTATTTGAGTGAGGAACGAAGTGTAGTGGGGCATCTTTTGGAGTATTCTGGAATTTAGGATTTTGTAAGGGAGGTGGGGTCCCTTGAAGAACCCGTAGCTATGAACCAGTGGCTTTTCTGAGTGTTTTTATCAAATACCTTCAGGGCATTCTTCTTTATTCTTCAAACAACATCCATTACATTTTCTTATATCCCTCACTACAACTAAACAGCAAGGATCAATTCCTTATATTTCTCTGGAAGCAGTTCCATTCATTCATCTGTGGAGTATAATCACAGAGTTTTACAATGAGGTTCTTAATAGACCCAAAGCTGGAACACAACAGAAAATTTCTTAAAACAAACCTTAAGTTAAACCCATAAATCTAAGATTCCAAACCAGAGATTAGAGCCATAGAATTCACTTACAGGGTTGGTTTCGTTGAGGATTTTCAATGAAACTCTTAGGTTTACAAAATGAGAGAGATCGGCTTTGAGGAAAGGAGAAGTCGCGCTCCCCGGGGGGGTTGTGGAACCGAAGGGTTCTTCGTGTGAGGGAAGGATTGAGGAAATCTTTTCTCTTTTGTTTGCTTTAGAGCCGACGGGTGCAGGAAAATGAGAAACGAACCACTTACTTGCCTGCCTTAGATGCTGTTGTGTAGGAGAAGGAAAAGAGATTTAATTAGCTTCTGGAGAAAGCTACGAGTAAGGTGATTTACTTGGCTTCTCGAGGAAGCTTTGGTTTCAGGGGAAAGAAAAGTCAATGACTTCAATCAAATTTGTCCCGGAATGAATAAAAAGAGTTTGTGTGTGATTTCTTGAATAAATAAAAATTAAAGGAATTTGAAAGAAATATTTTAAGGTCATAAAAATTATACTCTTGAATTATTTAATAACTCACATAAAATAAAATTCACCCAACTTAAAATAAATTTATAAAATATTAAAAGTCTTTATTTCAAAATATTTAACTTAAAATATTAATAGATAACGTAAAGACCTACGTAGTAGAATTCGGATATTACAGTCGTACATCTAACGAGTAAATAAACCTTCAGTGTTTGAACATCATTTTACATGAGTTGTTGATAGTCCTCATGTTTTTCTCCTTGTGTTCTTAACATTAGTCGGGCTTTACACTTAAAAGCGTCACAAAAGATACAGTTCGAAGGTAAAATTATCAGTGTTCAAACACATAAAAAAACTTACCTTTAGTGGCACTTTGTTTTCTATTAGTAAACTAAAACCGTCGTAAAATATCTGTTTAAAATACTGATTAAATACAATTTCTAATTAAGCCTAACTATATTGTGAACATTTTCATTTCAGAATTCATAGATACTAGAGGAGCAAATATTGTCTTCTTGTGAAGTGGATCAGACTCCACACCATAAAGGCTCATGCATGAATCCAAAATCACAAGCCCGCCTAGCAAAAAACCAAGGTCGTGACTCCCAAATGCACTGATACAGGTCTAACCATTATTAATAGCTATTTAATGATGTTAATAATGTATCGGCAAGGAATAGTATGAATGATCTCAAGCATGATAATCGCCCGAAATACTCACCCAAGATATCAATTCCGCCCAGCATGATAGCGGAGAAAAGTACTAACAACCCGCAGTCTAACCATGATTGTAGAGGATCAAGCCGTTAGCAAATCGTACCAATTAAACACTCAATCTATATAAATGGTGGTCAAAGCACACGCCAGATGTAACTTCTAAACAATCAAAGAATTGAAATACTCAATATGCTTTATTCTAACTTATAGGCGTCTGAAGTGTCCTATACCATACCAAGCCTCCCTTATTTACTTGATACAGGTCATCAGAGACCATTAGCAGGAGTACAAAACATGTCCACAACAGATACAATTATAAATTTTACAAGCAAGCAATCTATTTAAAAAACTCCATGACTTGGAAACTATAAACAAGGCATTCATATCTGATGCCTTTAAATCCAGCTTTGGTTGCCAAGGCCTCAAATTCTTGCTGCGTCCTTTCCTTCCCTCCTGGGTGTTGAGCCATCATAAGCACATCAAGTTGAGAGTTGCGCTTCATACAAGTGCTAACCTCGGGCATCATTGGAAGAAATGCCTCCACAATGATTACCTTCCCATCATTTGGAATGGATGTAGAGCAATTTTTCAGAAGTTTCAAGCACTGTTCATCACCCCAATCATGAAGTATCCCCTATAAAATTATCCATAGATGGGATCACATATATCTTCTTGAACAAAGCTGGAATGTTATATTCATCAAGTATTTATCAATCTCAGTTATACTCACTGATTTGACAGTCTTTCATGTTGTCTCATAAGCAAACCACTTCAAGTGAAGATATTGGATGATAAAATCTATATGTTGAAGAATAGGATTTCTCACCTTGAACTCCTTCATGCCTTTTTGTGAAATTTTTATGCCAAACGACAATACGATCTCCAAAAATTTGAAAGAGATGTCCGCAATGCCCTTAATTTTTAAAGTAATGCTATATATAGTCGTAGCAACATGATCAATGTTTTGCACTAATGGATTGTGCCATTGGCAATAAATTTGCAATGTATTTGGATTACTAAGTCAATACGTACGGGTCATACAAGATAGAATCCCTGCAAGTTAAATATTTCACTCACCTTCATGAAGATTGCATCTCCTTTAGGAACGCTTTTGAACATATCTCCTCCTACATGTTCCACGCCTGCAACTTGAGCTAGTTAATATGAGCTAGTTAATAAGCGCCTTTTATCTACATAGCTCTTATTTTTCCAAACCATAATGTTATCTAGCATTTAAACTTAAGATATCGGTACCAAGTTATATCTAATGCTAGCGATATTTGATACGACCTGTGTGAATCCGAGAAGTACGATCCAGTGTTGCCAGGTTCGGGTCAAACGGCGGGTTGACTCAATTAGACGTGAGTAATAAAAAGTTAATTAATTGCACCCCAACCCTTAAACTTGCAATTAATTAATTAATTGAATAGCTGTTTAAGTTAAAATTATATTGTTATACAAATCTTGACCTTAAAACTTGAAAACCCTATTATTGCTACGTGTTAATTTGTTCGTGTATTATACTGATTTAATGAATTTAATTAGATTTTCAGTAACATTTTTGGATTATATTCTTAATTATTCTTATGAATTTTTATTTGTTTTGTTATGAATATAGGTGTAAATGATCGTAATTGATACATATATATATATATTTATATATTATATATAATATGATTCCAAGTTATAAAACCTTGATCCAATTCAATCCAATTACATATTAATATATTTATAAAAAGATTGATTTAATTGCCACTTAGCTCCTAATTGTTTTAATCAAATTTTAACTTGGTAAAATAAGAAGATATATAGGTAAACAACATTGGAAATTAGGTGGAGATCATTTATGAATTGAAATCGTACCTGGATAAGATGGGGCTTGTTGTACGACATGAGGCAAGTCGAAATTAATGCCCTTGATGTGGGGATACTTTGAAGTAATTGAGTGAAGCGCGCCACCTAGACCACCACCAACATCGACCAATTGCTTGAGTGGCTCGAAGCCCTTGTAGGACTCAAGGATCTTCTTAAAAAGCATTGTAGTGTGATTGAGCATAGCTGTGTTAAAAACCTTATTAAACCTGGGGTCCACGCCAAGATACTCGAAGGCACTCGTGCCATGAACCCTATCGAATGGAATTCCTCCCTCAAGAATTGCATCTTTTAGCTGGGACCTATGAATAGATTAGGGTCAAAAACCATGATCCATCTAACCATATTAATTTTATATCATGGACACAAAAAAAAAAAATGCACATGAATCTTAGTAGCACGTGGCAAATGGCGAGAATAAGGCCTCGTTTGGATATTTATATGAAATGAAATAAAAAAATCTATGAATATTAGTGAAATAGTTTATAAATTAAAATAGTTTGAGTTGAGATATTTTATGAAATTTTGAAAAAGAAAAAAAAAATTGAATAAAATTGATAATAAACTTGAATGGATTTTTGGTTTTATTTGAAAGTTTGAAAAATGTGTAATGATTAAGTAATAATTAAATAAAAAAAATGAAAAATAAAAAGTATTTATATTTAAATAATATTTAGATGTTAAGATCAGTTAAAATGAATTGAGATGATATCAATATTCAAACAAGACCTAATAATTCTAGATGGAGAAAGGTGGGGGGTGGGGACATAGCTAGGGTCCTACCTAGGCGACCGACAAATAATGCTTCATGACTTTATGTTAATCATGTTACGTTTGGCTCAAACAATGTAAAATTATAAAACAAACTGAAAGAAAGTCGATAATTTGTATTAGTCGCTTAATTAAACGACATTACATTTTAGTCTAGATTTTTATCTTTTATTTTTAATTCGAAATGATGAGATCCAATGCATGGGAACCGGGCACGTGCCTTTTAGTAAATACTTGTGCTTTTTATTTATTTATTTTTGTTAAACTCATCTAAATTCAACTCAGTTCAATTTAATTTTAAACTAAATCTAACATCTAAACTCCCAACTTTCAAATTATTAAATTCATCTCAACTCAAAACTTCTTTACACGTGAGATCCACAATCTTTTTCAATTCAACACTTCTTTACACGTGAGACTCACAATATTTTTTAATTTTTTATAAATGTATCTAAACTGATCATCTTAACGTCTAAACACATTTAAACTCATTTTAATTAGACCTTACAAAATTTACTCTGTCATTTTAACTTATTACTATTCATAAAAAAAAATTCAACTCAACTCATCAAACGCAGCTAATACCTTCTGCAATTGGCCGTCTTGGGCCCGAAATGATGTTTTTCCTCGGATTTTATTAGAGATGCTAAAAATAGGCGGTTAGTTTCACTAGATATATTATGGAAAAAGCTTGAGGCCGGTCGGGTATAACTTTCGTTTTCACACCCACCAGTGAAAAATAAACACGTCGGCAGCTTATAGAAATGACAATAAGCACAGATCTAGGTAAAACTCTCTCTATTTTCCCCCTTTCCTCTTCTCTCTTTCCTTTCTCCCCCCAATCATTTTTCCCCCGTAACCCATCTTCTCCCCTCTTCCTCTCCTCTCCCATTACTCCAACTTTGTCTGCTTCTTGGAGCTCTGCAGCTTTGGTTTCAGTTTGTGTCTTTTGCTCAACTCTGTTTTCGAGGATGAGAAGGTTGCGCCAGAGCTAGACTCCGAGGAGCTCGAGGCTGAATTGTAGAGCACAGAGCTGTGAATGCTCCGCTTCCCCATCCAATCGTCGATTCGACGAAGATTCAGCACCTCTTTTTCCTCTTCTTCCACCCAAGTGCCACGCTTAGCAAAGCTAGAAATGCTTTGTTTCTTGAACACACATTTTTTTCTTTTAAAGAGAAAGAGCAACGAAATCTAAATATTAAATATTGCAAACACATTACATGACATGATCATGGTCAGTGTGTGCATGCAGATATGCTTGGAAACTACGTACGTACATCATGAGTTGCAGAATCAACCCAAAATTAAGCATTTATTTTAGATCATTCTGGTAGCTGTAAACATATTATTACGTATCATCGTATGGCCACATATGGCCTGTAGTAGTACTGCAACTCTGCAAGATTCAAATCATGCATGTGGGATCTACGTACGAAAACATAAACTTATTAGAAGATCATTGTATAATTTTCTAGTTTTTTGAACACGCTTGTTTCTTTGAAATGAGTTTCTTCGGTGTTGGACTCGTCGATGGAACGGTAAACTGCATCGAGGAGAGAGGAAGAGAAAGATGGGGTTCTTCTCCTTTGTGGGAAAAACATGTCTTCTCGCAGAGATATCTCCCTTCTATACATCGATTTTGTAGTGCTGGAGATGAAAACACAACTTTTATAAGTGAAAGCAGAGAAAAGGAGAAGAACAAAGGAGGTAACAAGGAAGAGCGGTTGCAGGTAGGGGAGGGATTTTTATTTTAAGGCAAAGAAGCTCAATTGCAGATGGGGGAGGGACTTTTTTGGGGCATCTTCCGTCGGAGGGCAGATGGGAGAGGGACTTTTTTAGGGGCGTCGTCCGAGTGCAGATGGGAGAGGGAGAGGGAGAGCGAGAGCGAGAGAAAAAAATTGGTGACCACCTGTATGCGGGTGCATGAGGAAATTTTGTGGGAGGCCTACATGGCTCTTCATGATTTGGCCGGTGTGAAATTAATTTTTGCACCCGACCGGCTGGGAGCCGCACTCATATATTATATATATGTTAAGAAAAGCTTTTTTTTATTTATTATTATTAATTATTGGCAATTCAGAAAAGCTCTTGGATATGGATTCTAGATTTGGGAGCACGTGGCCCGCTACAATTCAGAAGCTGGGGCGATTTTATCTTGTTTGATATTCTTGTATTTCAGAGAAAGTGTTATTACCGTAAAGAATTTTATAAAAATAAATTTATAGATTAATATAATTTTATATAATAGGTTAGATTTATTTTATAATAAAAATAATTTTACAGTTAATTTACAAATTATATTTTACGACATTTTTTGTAACCATTTCACTTATTTTTAAGTATACATTATGGATCAAGACAAAGCTAACTAAACTATGCATATATAAATAGAAGTAGAATAAATAAATAGAAAAACGAAGGGAAAATAGGTACAGACCAGCTAGCTAAGAAGACCTTGTCTTGAACGAGGGCCATCAAAGGGCGCAAGGAGACCCCGTCTTGGTCAGGAACGAACTGTTTTGACACAGGTGAAAGAGAGTAGAGCCTCTGAAAAGACCCAGCATCATCAGCACCCGCAGAGCAACTCAGCACAGAATGGCTGGTTAGCATCCTGAGGATGCGGTCTAGCATCTTGGGTGCCTCAGGATTTGTGGTGGGCATCTCTGTTGAAATCTGTGAGGGGGAGAGCTTAGCTCCAGGACCTGCTTTTGCAAGAATTTCGAAAACGCCGAGCTCAATGGCCGTTTGCAGTGCCATGGGCAGCACAAGTGAGTTTGCCAGTTGGCCGGCGTAGACGAAGCTCTCATCTTCTTTTGTTTGGTCACCATCAAGATTGCTTGCGCGGAATGCCTTGTGAGATGCCATTATAGAATCTGAACTGAACTCTGTTTTGCGAAGTAGGTAATTTGTGCCAAAAAAGTAACCATACATCTCCACCCTACTGTTTAAATCTCGTGTTCAAAATCAAGGGCTTGCTTTACGTCACATGTTGCGTGAGTTGTATCCCTTCCCTATTTTTAAAATTGTAAATACTAAAGTTAGCTAGGATTAGTTAATTAAATGATAAAATTTATCTTATCATTATAAGTTTAAATTTGGATGATGTAAAATAATTGCTGACTTTATCTTTAACAATATTGAGTTTATCTAGAAGTCTTTAAAATTGTTTAGATAAGTCAGTAATGTGAAATTCGAATTCATAAAAGATTTACAATTATTCAAAACAGAAGCTGAATACAGATCAATTATTACAGTGAAGAGTTATTGCGAAATGTAACGCCCCAAACCCGGTTGGCCTGGAGAATTACTACCTGTCACTTAATAACATGTTTTCCAACACAACTAAAATAAAACTCCAACACTTTATTAGTAAAACTCAATCTCAAGTACTCTAAATAACCACATTGAAACTCTGCAAAGTTATTACTGCAGCAAAATAAACTAAGGAGTCCAAAATCTCCCGGTAGTCATAACAAATCAAACTAATATCTTCAAAAGTCTTACTAAACCCAAGCCTAAGATATAATTAAATCTAAAAGACATTAAGACATCAGAATTCCTTCTTCTAACAGTCTCTCTCAGCTTAATCATGCTCACCAATCTAATCCAAATCCTCAGTTGGACTCTTCACATCATCTGAAAAATATTATGGAGATAGGGGGTGAATTATCAACAACTCAGTAAGCAGAGGACATATGCTAGCATGCAAACATGAGAATTTACAAAGTATAGCATGCATAACAAAATATTTTCCAGAGTTATCATGCAAGACAGAACATATTTTCAAAAGTAACAGAACGATGGTTTTAAAACACGTAAAACCCATAATACTTTGGCATAACATAAACTGAGTATCATCATCAGATCAAAACAGAGCAGAGACCATGTTTCACCCTCGTGGTAGGGTTGTGCTAACCCCAGTGGCCAAACTAGGCAGAGACTGAGATGAAATCTTTCATTTATTCTTCTCGGAGCCCCGAGTGTGCACACAAGAAAGACCACAATAAAACCATTTTGTTTCCAAAGTGGGTGCACTCAGAGACAGAGAAGTTGGTACCAACCCAAATAGAGCAAAACATTACAGAGCAAAGTAGAGACAGAGTCAGATACGAAAACCAGTACACCATGCCAAAGGTTTTCAGATGTTATATCAAAATAATTTGACCCCCAAATTTGACACTTCATTTTGACACCCCCTTTATTTTAATTCTTTTTTTTTTTTTTTACTTAATGGTTAAGGAAGTAACTAATAGTGTATTGATTTTTTTTATATTTTTTAAAAATGTTTTAAAATTATAAAAAAAATATGATAAAAAAATTAAAAAAAGAAAAAGACTAATTTTGCCTAACGGTCAATTTGAGTTGTGCTACTCAGCCGGCAAACTAGCATCATTCATTTCCAAAATAAAGGCTATTGTACGATTTGATGAACCCTTTTCTTTACACGGTATAGTATTTGGTAATCAATCAGCAATCTCTAACTTGTTTAATATAAATAAATGTTATAAAATAGGGAAGATAAAAAAATATATATATATAATATGATAACGTGGGAGCAACATAAATGTAGAGGGCTACATGACCTGTGATGGGAACCAACTGACCTCGTTAAATTAAGTAGTTGAGGTGAGATAAGATGAGATATTTTGTTAAAAATTAAATAATATATTATTATAATAATTTTTTAATATTATTTTTATTTTAGAATTTGAAAAAGTTGAGTTTTTTATTATATTTTGTGCGAAAATTTGATAAAATTGTAATAGTTATATGAGATAAGATGAAATGAAATAATGTAATTTTACGTAACCAAACCATTCCTAAGATTACTATGCTATGATACCGTTGATTTTGACCAAACATAATGGAAGATTGATATTTTTTTACCCCACTTTGGTTAGTTTTCACCAAACATAGTTCTATTTTTATAATATGTTTATTTATAAGGTCTAGTTTAGGTATTGAGAATATTGCAGATATTCTCAAAATATCTCACTACTATTTATTATTTTGTTATTAGTTTTCACTTACTTTTCACTACTATTTACTATATTATCATTACTTTTTCAATACGATTTACTAAATACCTAAAAATACCTCACTACCCAAACCCACCTAAGTCACCAATTATGTAGTCTCTTTTAATTGCATTCATCTGTTTGATTTAAAAAAAAAAAGGAGGTTGTACACAACCTCCTCAACCTCCACAAACCCCATTTTTTTAAAATTTTTAAATTTTTAATTTTTAAATTTTTTTTTAATTTTTTTTGAGCTTATTCTTTTTAAACTAATTCAATTCTTCTATTCATTATTCATATATTAAATATTTGATAAAAGAAAAAAATAATAAAAATTAAAAAAAAGTGTGATGTGTGGAGGTTGTGTAAATTGTAGGAGGTTGTATAAATTTTTCCTTAAAAAAATGCTATTATTTTTCTTTGCATTATGTTCAAAGAGCCGTTTCTCTGAAGAAGTTGGAACTTTTTTGGATCATCACAGTAAAATAAGCAATGGACGTAGGAAGGTAAAAGTGAAGGACATGTTACGTCCACCGAGCGAAAGTGCATTTTCCACTCTCTTTTTTTTTTAAAGTATTTTTCAAATCTTTTTAAATATTTTTCACAAAAATTACAAACTCATTCAAAATACTTATTTAAACATTAAATAAAAGAATAAGCGAAAAATTGGACCGAACCGAAACTAAAAAAAGTGAAAGTTTCAATTTCAATGATAAATCGATCTGTATCAATTCTTAAATTTTTAAAACTAATATATATATATATCGGTTCAGTTCTAAAACTTACCCAAAACCGAATTGAACCAGACAGATTATACCACTAAAAAGCACATGCTAATTAAGGTGTTTTTAAGAGTGTCAAAAAGGGTGCTCGACACTACCCATTATCTATGTGTTGGATCAGGATTTAAATGTTTAACATGTTTAGCTTAACAAGCCAGGTTCGGGTTGACCTATATAGTTTGTAGAGGGTTCAAGAATATTGCCCTCTGATTATGAACCATATTCATGAGATCCTCATTGATTATAGGAGATATTTCTAGGTGATAGTTTCCATAGTTAGTTGTGCAATATACGACTGTAAATCATTCCATATCCGTACATTGACAACTTACATTTCTATAAGTGAGAACGTCACCACTAGAGCCAAGCATGCTGGTTTTTCAAACCTTTTCATGGTATCATATACCTTTCTGGATTAAACTCCGTCGATCCAATGGCTTCTGACTCTTTCCTTCCTCTTCAAACGATGGTTCATATGATCACCATCAAACTTTCCTCTGCCAACTACCTTCTCTGGCGCAACCAAGTTCTTCCACTTCTTAACTCTAAAAAACTTCTTGGCTACATTGATGGCTCTCTTCCTGAGCCTCTGGAAACCAATACGTCTGCTTCCTCTTATGTTCCAAATCCTTAGCATGCTGCTTGGAAACCTGAGGACCAGCGTCTCCTGATTCTCCTCCGTTCCTCTCTCACAGAGGAAGCCATGGATGAGATTATTGGTCTCTCCACCTCTTAGGCTGTTTGGACTGCATTCGAGTCCTTCTTTAGTCACCAATCGAAAACCCGTGAGATTCATCTCAAGGACGATCTTCAACTTCTAAATTGGGGTACTCGCAGTGTTACTGAGTACTCTTGCTCTTTTAAGGCGATGTGCGATCAGTTGGCTGCCATGGGCCGTCTTGTTGACGACACTGACAAGGTCCACTGGTAACTTCGTGGTCTTGGTCCTGAGTTTGTCAATTTTTCAACTGCCCAGCTCTCTATTTCTCCGTTGCCACTCTTTCATGATCTTGCTCCATTGGCTGCTTTCATTGCTACTGAAGGCTCCTTTGGTGCGTCTCGTGGTGGTGGGAATTGCAAATCACGTGGCAAAGGCAGCTTCTCCAATGCTGGTTGTGGCAAGGGTTGTGGGAATTATACTCCTCACTTCTAGATTTGCTGCAGTGAGGGGCACACTACAGAAAGATGTCATGACCAGTATGCACTAGCTGATTCTCATGCTCAGCTTGCTGAAGCTTTCTCCCAGTGCTCTCTAGGGGGTCCCGATGCTGCCTTGTATACGTATACTATAGTCATTGCACATATGACTCCTGATTCATCTCAGTTGGATAAGGCTGTGCTTACAAGGATTGTATAATAGTTGGTAATGGAGCTTCTTTACCGATGACCCACACTGGTACTCATTCTCCATCTAAAAATATAACTTTGTTAGATGTTTTAGTTGTTCCTCAACTCACCAAAAACTTGTTATCCATCAACAAATTAACCTCTGATTTTCCTATTTCCATTACTTTCACTGATATGTCATTTACCATACAGAACCGTGCAATAGGAAAGGTGGTGGCAATTGGTCATTGTGAAGATGGTCTCTATGTGCTTGGGCGCAGTCATTCAGCGCTTCTCTCTGCCTTTCAAAATAATTATCTTCGTGCTTCTTATGATCTTTGGCATGCACGTTTGGGTCATGTTAATTATTCTGTTATTTCTCTATTGAATGAAAAAGGGCATCTTTCTGTTACATCTTTACTGCATTCTCCTACTTTGTGTGTTGCTAGTCAAACTACTAAGAGCCACAGATTGCCTTTCACCTCTAATGATCGGTGTTCTCAACATGTTTTGGATCTTATCCATTGTGATATTTGGGACCCTACTCCCATTACGTCCTTTTCTCATTATCGCTATTATATTATTTTTATTGATGATCACTCCCGCTTCATGTGGTTTTGCCCATGACGTTAAAATTTCATGCCTTTAAAATTTTTTTGCAATTTCAAACCTTTGTTGAAGTTCAACTTTCACACAAAATCAAGACTTTTCAGAGTGACGGGGGGCTAAATTTACAAGTCATCAATTTCAATCTCATCTCATTACTTCTGGCATCCATCACCAAATGTCTTGTCCCTATACCCCATCTCAGAACGGTCGAGTTGAACGTAAACATTAGCATGTCACTGAAACTAGACTTGCCATGTTATTTCAGTCTCATGTCCCTTTAGCTTGCTGGGTTGAGGCATTTAGCATCGTTGTCTACACTATCAATCGGTTGCCCACACTTGTTCTTGATGGGCTATCTCCTTGTGAGGTATTGTATCGTAAGCCACCCACGTATGAAAATTTTCATCCCTTTGGCGTTCATGTTTTTCCTTATTTACGAGATTATGCTTCTCATAAGTTTGCTCCCTGGAGCGCTGCTTGTCTTTTTCTTGGTTATAGCATGTCTCATAAGGGATTCTGGTGCCTTGATCCCATTCTTCAACGTATTTATATTACACGACATGTTAGATTTGATGAACTGAATTTTCCTCTTATTGGCTCCTCTTCTTCACGATCTCCACAATCTTTGGACATCTCTGTTTTTTGTGAGCCTATCTTGGATTCTCTTTCACTTGTCACTCCATCTTCTGCTCCATTATCCTCTGTTGCACCTTCTTTATCGTTGCCATGTGTGCCTTGTACTGCTAATCCTTCTGGTGCTTTTGTGCAGCATCCACCAGCTGATTCCTTGGCACCGACGTCTCCTTTAGTAGCCTCCATCTCGCCCACTGCTGTAGCACCGCTCTCATCTGACGTCTCTACTTTAGCTTCTCTTCATGACGAGCCTGCTTCAGCTAAGTCTAATCACCACCCGATGGTTACTCAGGCTAAGGCTGGTGTCTTCAAAGCCTAAACAACATTCTTATGTTTGTTCCTTGCCTGCTTCTCCTTTGCTCCATTCCCTTATGGCTACAATGGAACCCAAAGGCTTCAAGTTTTCTGCTAAGGATCCAGGATGGGTTGCCACGATGGATGAAGAAATTCATGCTCTTTCTTCCAATCGCACTTCGAACTTGGTCTCTCGTCCTTCCAACACCAACATTGTTGGTTCCAAGTGGGTCTTCCAGGTCAAATACTTGGTTGATGGCATCGTTGATAACCTCAAGGCTCGCCTTGTTGCTAAAGGCTATTCTCAGCTCCCTAGTCTTGACTTTACAGACACCTTTAGTTCTGTTGTTAAGGCATCCATTGTGCGTGTTGTTCTCTCTCTTGCTGTCTCAAACTGGTGGCTTTTACGTCAATTAGATGTCAAGAACGCCTTTCTCAATGGTTTCTTGCACGAAGATGTCTACATGGAGCAACCTCCAGGTTATGTAGATTCAAGATTTGCCAATCATGTTTGTAAGCTGAAGAAGGCACTTTATGGCTTGAAACAATCGTGCTTGGTTTCACCACTTCAGTTCTTTCTTGCTTCGCCTTGGTTTTCTCTGCAGCCATGCTGACACATCCCTTTTTGTTCTCACTCGCTCAGGCAGCATTATCTATTTATTGCTCTACGTCGATGATATTGTTGTCATGGGCAATGATTATGCTTCACTTTGGGATTTTATTCAGCGCCTCCATCATGAATTTGCTACCAAAGACCTGGGCTCCTTGAGTTATTTTCTTGGTCTTGAAGTGTCCTCCTCTGCTACTGGACTCTTCTTGAGCCAAGCCAAATATGGCCATGATATTCTTGCTCGTGCTCAGCTCATTGATAGCAAGCCAGTATCCACCCCCATGGTTGTTTCTCAACGGCTCTTGTGATGGTGATCCACTTTCTGATCCCACTTTTTATCGCCCCATGGTGGGTGCATTGTGGTACTTGACTATTACTCGTCCTGATCTTGCCCATGCTGTAAATTCTATCAGTCAATACATGCAATCTCCTATTCTTGATCATTTCCAAGCAGTCAAGCACATTCTTTGCTATGTCAAGGGCACACTCCATTATGGGCTATCTTTCTCTCCTTCTCTGCCCACGGGCAACCAAGCCTATTCGGATGCCGACTGGGCTAGTTTCCTTGACACCCGTCACTCCACTTTCGGCTATGCGATCTTTTTTGGTGAAAATCTTGTCTCGTGGAGTGCTAAGAAATAGCCAACCGTTTCTCGTTCCAATTGTGAATCCAAGTATAGAGCATTGCCTTTCACAGCTTCTAAAGTTACTTGGCTTTCTCATCTCCTTCGAGATCTCAAGGTCTCTTTGAACCATCGGCCTTTGGTCCTCTGTGATAACAAAAATGCAATTTCCCTAACCCTCAATCTTGTTTCTCACAAACGGGCTAAGCACATTGATCTCGACTATCATTTTGTTCGTGAGCTCGCTACTTCTGGTGCCATTCAGCCTCAATATGTGCTGTCCCACTTGTAGGTTGCTGATGTGTTTACAAAGAGTCTCTCTCGACCTCTCTTTACTTTCTTTCGTTTCAAGCTTCGCGTTCGGATCAATCCCACGCTTAGCTTCTCGGGGGTGGTGGGGTAGAGGATTCGAGAATATTGCTATCTGATTGTGAACCATATTCATGAGATCCCGCTTGATTATAAGAGGTATTTCTAGGTGATAGTTTCCATAGTTAGTTGTACAATATACAATTGTAAATCCTTCCATATCTATACTTTGTCAACTTACATTTCTATAAATGAGAACGTCACCACCAAAGCCAAGCGTGGTGGTTTTTCAAGGTTTTTCATAGTTGATTGTTCATGACTTGACACGACTCAAAAACACGATTTGCCACCTCTAATTCTTACTAAGGTTGGGAGGACGAGAAGCTCTCTTATCTAGTCTCATTTTGAAAAATAAAATTATTTCAACTCATCTCATTTAATCATTACAATTTTTTAAACTTTCAAATAAAATATAAAAAATAATTCAGCTATTTTAAATTTAAAAATAAAAGTAATATTGTATTTAACTTTTATTTTATCTTATTTCACTCGCATCTCACTTTCATCCCATTATGATGAGGTGACATTGCCCAACAATCTTTGAATTCTTCTTTAAAAAAATAAGTGATCATCCAAAGGTGGTAAAAGTGCCTCATTTTATCTAGTGAGATGAAAGTGGGATACGTATTTGTAGCATTGATCAAATAATAAATATGAATTTATTTTGGTTTATACGAGCTTATAAGAGTCTAGTAGAGTTTTTTACCGAGTTGTATCATTTAATAATCAATCATAATTTTAGGTGCTAATAGCTCATTTAATTAATGAGTCGAGTGAAACTCCAATTTCATCGAGTCTATCAAGGTTATTTGATGAAAGATGAAAGGAGAATTTGGTGGGATACCAAGACAGCTGTTAATATGGATAATTTTATTATGCCTAAATTAGGTTTAATGAGCTATTTTGGATATGCCTATGAGCAATAATTTATTGAGTTTGGCTATGAGTTTTTAATTAGGCCTATAGACCTTAATTTTTATTTTAAGGCTCATTGAGGTTTAGACAAGTAGGCCAATATTTTTTGGAAACCCCAATTGATATTTATCAGATAATTTTAAATAGGCTACAAACTCAAAATTTATATAATAGGTTAATGACTTTTATTGAACAAATGGACCAATATTTAATTGATATTTGGCCCAATGAATTATTTTAAAAGATCAAAAATATTTATTGGACGAGTTGAATTCTTTTGAAATTTAAAATGGGACTTGTTAAGTGACTTGGCCCATAAAATTATAGGCAACCCTCGTAATATTGTAACTACGGAGAGAAAACAAAAACAAAATTGGGTAAGCCTATTTCAAATCATAATAAAAATTGCATAGGACAAAAAATTTCAAAAAACTTTAAAAGGCGTTAAGATGAATGAGATGTAATTAGAATATCTAGAATTTAATAATAATAATAATAATAATGGGTTAACAAAACTTAAGAAAATTATAAA
This sequence comes from Juglans regia, assembly GCF_001411555.2. Classification (NCBI taxonomy): domain Eukaryota; kingdom Viridiplantae; phylum Streptophyta; class Magnoliopsida; order Fagales; family Juglandaceae; genus Juglans; species Juglans regia. Next base: position 18,269,589 of record NC_049906.1, on the reverse strand, counting down.
GGCACCAAATATTAAAAAATTAATGATTTAAACAAAATGATTTTTATTGAGCATATGGGCCATATTTAATCGATATTAGGCCTGATGAGTTATTTTAACAGTTTAAAAATATTTATTGGACGAGTTTAAAATTTAAAATCAGCCTAGACTTACTAAGTGACTCGGCCCATGAGATCATAGGCAAGCCTCGTATCATTGTGACGACCAAGAAAAAACGGAAACAAAATGGAGTAAGCCTATTTCAAATCATAATAAAAATTGCGTAGGACAAGAACTTTCAGAAAACTTTTAAAGGCTTTAAGAAAAAAAATTAGACAAAAAGAAAAGTGAATGAGATTTAATTAGAATATCTAGAATTTAATAATAATAATAATAATAATAATAATAATAATAATAATAATAATAATATGTTCTAAATACATGAATGTAGTAAAATATATTCCATGTATTTGATGGATGACCAATATAATTCTTATACATCCATGTATTCCTATTTCTCATGTTCATATATCCCCTTGATTCATGTATTTCCATTGTCTAAGTTCATATATCCATTTTTTTTTAAAAAAAAAACACTTCTCATTAACTGCCAAACAACATTACAAGTGTAAATCAGTCCATAAGATTTGTTGAACACAATTGGGAACAAAATCCAACCATACATTAGTTGCAATAACATTTCTAGAAAACCTTGCTAGTTTGTGTGCAGATTCATTGGCTTCTCTATTGATGTGTACAATTGAACAACTTCGAGATCTGCTCTTGAGTTGCTGAATGTCTGTTACTACATTTCCATAAATAGAATTCGAAATATTAGAACTGATTATCTCTTGGACTTGTAACAATGAATCAGTTTCAATGCATAAAGATTGAAAACCAAGAGGAATGTAGAATTGCAATCCTCTCAGTGTCGCTATTAGCTCAATCTCCAAAGGCTTCATCACAACAACTTCTTTCTTACTCACGATCATTAATACTTTTCCTTCCAAATCTCTTAAAATGAGCCCTACCCCTGCATTGCCCTCAGTATGAAAAATTGCCCCATCCACGTTGAGTTTTTTCATTCCCTTTGGAGGTAACTACCATTGAGACATCTTCTTAATATTGCTTTAATCAAGAACTTTAACTGCTTTGTAGGTCTTATGCAAAGAAAGAGCATAGTTGATGACCTCTTCTTTTTTTTTCTTTTTTTTTTTTTTTTTATAAAAACTGGAGATCAGGTCTCCTTATTATTAAAATCCTCACTTTTGGTCGAGGAAACCTTCTACAAAACCTCCAAAGCAAGAAACATCAAATAACAGAAAACCAAGCCAAACCGAAGAAAACTACACATCATATGAAAACTGCTACTGAAGCACCTGAACCAGGTTCATCTATAAACCTTTCTTAAGTAAGGTAAGCCCGTGCGATCCGTTCTAAGAATCCCCTTAAGAAGATAAGGAAGCTCCTCTTGTGACAGCCAAACTCTATTGCAACCATAACTACCCAGTCTAGCAAGGTGATCCGCTGCCATATTGCCTTCCCTATAGACATGCTGTATTTGAAAATTCATCAACAATAACAGCTGGCTCAACTCCTCCTAAAAATCCTCCAAATACCATAAACTACACTTGCCTTCCTTTAACCAATTAACCACTACCAGCGAATCCATTTCTAAAATGACATTGTTAAAACCCATGGCCTTACAATATTTTACACCCTTCAAAATAGCTATTAGTTCAGCTTGATTGTTGGAACCACTGCCTGGGCTAGCAGCAAATGCAAACTTCAACTTTCCTTGTTCATCCCGCAGCACTCCACCCACACCTAGATCTCCTGGGTTATGTAAACTGCTTCCATCAGTATTTAGTTTTAACCATCCTGCACACGGTTTAGACCAAGACACTGCTATAAACTTCTCATGTTTAACGTTGCACGTCAGCTTCAACATCTACAATATCACAAAATCCCTGCTTCCCAACCGATACACTGCTTTTAATTTCACTCCCACCCAATTAATCCAATGCTTCACAGATCGCCATAACACTGTTATGGTTTCCCTTTTGCCTTCCATCCTTGCCGTACACCTCCAGACCCACAAGCTCCATGCGATGATACTGGGAATCAAGCCGATTAGTTTGCCCACCTGCGAAGACCTTTTAGTACGTCTAAACCACACCTCCACTGCTTCTTTCCATGTCTGATTAGCAACATATGGAATTCCCACCAGACTTGAGCAAAACTTCCAGATAGCTGCTGCTGTTCTCCCCCCATAGAGCACATGATTTAAGTCTTCAAAAGCCCCCTCCTCACAACATTCACACTTAGAGACCAAAGGAATGCCAATTCGTCTAACACGTTCATCTACGCTGAGGCTATGATACCAGGCTTTCCACATTGTCACTGAGACCTTTCTTGACAATGCAGAGTGCCATACCCACTCCGACCACAGTGTTCTTGGAGCTGTAGCTCGAACTATACTCCACGCACTCTTGGTCGTAAAACCTCCATCCAAGTTGCCCATCCAAACCAAGAAATCAGCCCCCTCTCTTATACCGCTAATCCTCGAGATAATGCTTTCTGTTAACTCTTGGCCCACGAGCTGTACTAGCATATCCACATCCCAGATGTTGTTAACCATGCAATGCTTAACCAACAGATTCGGTTGGTTTACAATGCTCTGTTGAGCACATATAGGACCCGACTCCAACCATTTATCCCTCCAAAAAGAGACATTGCCATCTTTTACAATCCATCTAGAATTCTGAATCACCACAGGAATTGCCCCCATGACCATCTTCTAGAAACGAGAACCCTTAGACGGACTCACCATCGAAATGTGTTGATTCTTAACATACTTCGACTAGAAAAACCTTGTCCACAAAGAATTAGCAGTCAATAACTTCCAAGCAAACTTAAAGTGCAGAGCATTTTGTATATCAAATAGACTCCTCAATCCTACTCCCTCCTCATCAATCGGCTTGCAAAGGATGTCCCACTTTATCCATTTCCTCTTTGATTTTCCATTCACCGATCCCCAAAAAAAAGAGCTAAACATCTTATGCAAAGATAACAAAACTGCTTTCGGGACTTGTAGAACAGCCAACAGATGAACAGGCATACTTACAATAACATGTTTTAAAAGAATTAACCGAGCACCAGAGGACAGAAGCTTGACCTTCCATCCCTCTATTTTCCGGCGTATACACTGAACTAACTCCTCCACATAAATCCCCTTCATCCTCCCGGAAATAATTGGCACCCCTAAGTATTTAACTGGAAACTTACCTTCAGAGAAACCAGTAAGCAGCAGCAGTTCATGACGACGAGTGGCTGAAATTGTTTTAGAGAAAAAAATTGATGACTTTCTCTCGTTCACCCGCTGCCCCGACCACTGAGCGTAAAGGCTAAGAGTGTTCTTAATCTCCTTAACCGACTTCTTGCTCCCATTCGCAAATATCATCATATCATCCGCGTAAAGAAGATGTGTTATGAAGGGGCCCCTTCGCGGATGACTATAGAAACCAATCTTGTCTTCCTCAAACTTTTGCTTTAAAAGTCGAGAAAAAATCTCCTCCACAAGAATGAATAAATAAGGTGAGAGAGGATCCCCTTGGCGAAGGCCCCTACCACTTTTAAAAAAGCCTTTAGCAGTACCATTCATGATTACAGAATACCAAGGAGTAGTGACACATTGTGACAATAGGTTTACAAACTTCAACCGAAAAACCGAACCCTTGCAACACATGAAATAAAAAATTCCAATCAATAGTATCATAAGCCTTAGCTATGTCGATTTTCACCATAATATTCCCTCCTCTAACTGACTTGTTTAGATCATGAGCGAGCTCTTGAGTGAGGCTGATATTATCAAAAATACTGCGTCTGGGAAGGAATGCACCTTGCTCCAATGAGACAATACGACTCAAAACTGAATTCAATCGAGCTACCAGAATTTTTGAGCAGATTTTGTAGACAACGGAACAAAGGCTGATTGGCCTAAATTGATCGAAGGATGTAGGACTTAAAACTTTTGGAATCAGTACAATAAAGGAGGAAGTATAAAACCTGGGCATAGGGGAACCCCTGAAGAAATCCCATATCGCCTCCATCAAGTCAGCTTTCACCAATGACCAACAGTGCTGAAAGAAGCCAGATCCAAAACTGTCGGGACCTGGGCTACTAGCCGTTGGGATAGAGAACAAAGCGTCCTTGATCTCCTTCTCAGAAGGGATGCAACACATGAGATGATTCTCCTCACCCACCACGTCCGCTTGAATTAATGTCGACAAATCAGGAAGAACTCTGCTAGGATGGCTTTGAAGTAATTCCTGAAAGTACACCACTGCAGCATCATGTATATCTTCCGGAGAAGATAAAACACGTCCATCACTCAACTGCATTTCCGTTACCGTTCTCGCCCTCCTAACCTGCATTGCCTTGAAAAATGAAGAGTTAATCTCACCATGATCCATCCAGTTATTTTTAACCTGCTGTGCAATGCGAATTTCCTCCCTCTTTTGCCGAACAGAGAGCTCAAGTCTAGCTGCCAAGACATCATTTTCAACATCCTCAGAAAATCCTTCCTGAAGACTTGCTTCCCCTTCCTCAACTTGTGCCTCCAGACGTTTGATATGCGCCCCCGTCCATCCAAATACCTCCTTATTCTAATTACGCAGCACTACTTTAAGCCTTTTTAATTTTGAAGCAAGCTTCCATAATCCCGAACCTCTTGTATTCTCCTGCCAAACAGAGGACACACACCTCCAAAAATCTTCATGCAAGGTCCACATCTGTTGGAACTTGAAAGAGCTCGGGCCATATCGCAAAACAGGATCCGCCAGACCAAGAAGCATTGGAGTGTGATCAGATGAATGACGAGCCAAGTACTTAAGAGAAACCGATGGAAATAGCTCCAGACAGCGTACGTTACAGAGTGCTCTGTCCAATCTAGCCCAACTACGCGCCATCCCGCTCTGTCCATTGCACCATGAGAGCTTATTTCCACTTGAAGGAATCTCCATCAGACCCCCCGCATCAATGAAGTTGCAAAATTCCTCCATTGCACACGGCAACCTTGGGCAACCTCCTCGCCTCTCGCCATCTTCACGAATCACATTAAAATCCCCGATAACGATCCATGGCAAACTCAAAGAACAGAACTGAAGAAGCTCGGCCCAAAGATTCCGTCTCTCCAAGTATCTACACTTCGCATAAACAAACGACACTACCACAGAAGAATTTAATAACAAGGAGATCTGTTGATTGGATACTCCCAGCACATCCACCTGTATCTCTGCATCCCAGAAAACCCATAATTTGCCTGCTTGCGCATCATTAGAAAAACACTCATCAAAACTAAGTAACTTTTGCCAACTTGCCAGGTGATTATCCTTGCGAAACGGCTCTGCCAAGACTAATAACTTTGGTTTATGAGACTTCAATAGCATTCGAAGTCTTTTTTTCGAGGTACCAAGTCCTCGAGCATTCCAGAACAAGATCGTGTTAATCATAAATTCAAACGGGAGGGCCTGCTAGGAGCCCGGGACAAACTTCGTCTTGTCCTTCCTCTGTGTCCTTCCTTGACTGTAATCTCTGAGTCCGAATGATCATCCTTCTCCTTCCCTAGGTGCGGAAGCGCCCCCTCATCATCCGACACAGAAACATTTTCCTTGCCCCTTACACAGGCTACTGCCTGCAGACCATCCTCCACCAACTCTCCTTCTTCAGTAATAGGCTGTTCAAATAAATCCACAACCTCCGTACCACACCCCACGCTAGCCCCTAAAGGCGACGCCAAAAATGTACCAACGTTCTCTACTTGTGCACAAACAACCTCGGATACCTCCAAAATTCCTTTATTCTGGGCCCCACTATTCTCCCCATGCAACAAAATTCTATCCGCGGACGTACTCAAAACCCTTGCATTGTTCTCACCGTGCACTACGTGCACTGCTTGCACTGCTAACGCGTCGTCAGCCTTTGTTTCATATCCTGACACCATCACCTCCTCCCCCTGATCAACGACGGTCTCCAGCTCATTTAGGTCATCGGACGAGTGCACTGGTGTGTCTGGCTTTCCATCCAATTTGCCATCACCGGCCAACTCATTGTCTGTTGGAGGGTTAGATGATTTTGCAGCCCAAACACAGGCTGACTTAACCCCCGTTTTCTTTCTCTTATCCTTCCCCTCCGGTTGTGATGCTCTGCAAGTAATTAGATTATGCCCTTGCACTTTACAGTGCAAACAAAAAGCAGGCAAGGTCTCGTATAGAACCTCCTGGAAAATGCTCTTCGGATTCTTAGGCGTTCCAATCCAAAAGGACTTAATCGGCTCCTGAGCAATATTCATCAATACGCAGACCCTTGCACCATCAGTCCTCGTAGCACATCTTGTTGCGTTATCTCTTCTCAAATACATTCCAATGTTATCTCTTCTCAAATACATTCCAATCGGCGCCGTTATGCTCTTAAGAAATGCTTCATGATAATAGTTTGGTGGCAGACCAGGAAGCATTAACCATACCGGGACTAAAGCCGGTTCCGATTCCTCAGTAAACTCTGTCGTCCATTGGAATAAACGATAAGTAACACCATCCACGTCACAGCTCTCTCTAGAGAAAGGTTTAAGAAAGTCCTCCTCAATAGAGAACCGAACAAAAACATTCCGAGGCCTTCTCATTGCAGACACCATTGGCTGGACAGACAAGCCCCACCGCTCATGAATAAACACACGAATTCTATCCAGTGATGGTCTTTGTCTAATACACTTCAAAACAATAGCAAACCTAAACGGCTCAGCAGATTTTTCCACTTCCTCCTTCGAAAACTGAACATAAACTTCTCCGTCTAACATTTTCGGCTTCCTAAAAGGAGCAGACACCTCAGGAATGCCCTGAGGAGACTTCGAAACCAGCTCTGCAATAGACCTCACCCTCCCTGCCGACGTCATGTCGGCAGTCAGCTTATACCAAGCCCCTCCGACAGCCCTCTACCAAGCCCCTCCGTCAGCCCTTTACCAAGCCTCTCCGTCAGCTCTCTCTCTCTCTCTCAATAGTACCTAGTATTTTTTTTTATAGTTGATGACCTCTTCTGATGTGATATGTTTCTCATCAAAAACCCATTGATTTCTTCTATACCAGCATGCCCAAACAATCATAAACAATTTCTCTAACTCATCTTTACAGCAACTACCTTGTATTTGAGAAACCATCTCCCTAAAATCTCCATTTTGTCTTGCTGATCTAAGTTGAGGAAACTGCTTGCTCCACATTTCTGTAACTAGTTGATAGTGACAAAGGGCATGTGTTGTGCTTTCTATATTTGAAGAACAAAGTTGACATGTTGCATCTTCAACTACTTTCCTTCTTTTCAAATTGCTTATTGCTGGAAGAGCCTCAATGCATGCCCTCCAAACAAATACCTTAACTTTATGAGGAACCATCATATTCCAGATATCCTTCCATAGTTTCTTATTTGCACTGCTAGTAGAGCACTCCCCTTCTGCTGGTTTTGAATTCAACCTTCTAAACATTTTATAAGCACTTCTCACACTAAAACACCCATTCCTCTCAATATCCCATATTAATTTATCTTCATGGTTTTCTGCACTGAGAATGATTTTCAAAACTGCATCAACAGGTTCAGGGGCAATAATCTTCTTACTTTTTGCACATCCCACCAACAAGTATTCTGATCTATCATATCCTCCTCCTTCTTGTTATTTCCTCTGGTTACCTCTCCCATCTATTGTAGATTTTTGAAACCAGGGATCCAATGATCTTCCCACAATCTAATAATCCTCCCATTCTCAACCCTCCACCTGCAGGCTTGAAGAAGTTTGTCTTTCTCTCCATATTCCTCTCCACACATAAGATGGGTTATGTCCAAGATTTGATGATTGAAAATTTGCTTTCGAAAAGTATCTGGCCTTGAACATTTTATGAAGTAGGCTATTCTCATTCTGCATTATTCTCCACCATTGTTTTGCAAGCAAAGCATCATTAAAAAGTCTCAAATCTTTGAATCCCATGCCCCCATCACCTTTAGTCTCACACATCCTCTTCCAACTCACCTAATGTATTTTCTTCTCTTCCTTTCTCTGGCCCCACCAAAACTTGGCCATCATCTGTTCAAGTTCATAGCAAAGAGAATTGGGCAATTTAAAACAAGTCATAGCATATGTTGGAATAGCTAATGCAACTACCTTGATTAAAATTTCTTTGCCCCTTGAGATAAAAACTTTTCCTTTCATTGTTGCAGTTTTGATCAAACTTTGTGCTTAATGTTTGAGAAGGCCCTCTTCTGATCTTTCCCAACCATAGGTGGTAGGACTAAGTACCTGTCATAATTCTGAAAAACTTGAATTCTCCAAAATGAGAGCAATTGTTGCGTTGCTGAAGAGACATTCTTACTAAAGACCAATGAGGTCTTTTCTCAATTGATTTTTTGTCCTAATGCCCTCTCATAAACTCCAAGGATTCTTTGTACCTCCATGTTCTCTTGAATAAATGTCTTACAGAAAAGGACACTATCATATGCAAACAACAGATGATTCAGCACAGGGACCCCTTTACAAACTCTTACTCCACTAATCTGTTTCCTTGTACCAACTTGATTCAAAAGAGAAATAAGGCCCTCAATCCCCAGAAAAAACAAATAGGGAGATAAAGGGTCTCCCTATCTTATCCCTTGAGAAGGATGAATAGGACCAACTAGTTCACGATTGATGAGGATGGAGAAAGTAACAGATTTAACACAAAGCATGAAAAACTGAATCCATTTGTTTACAAACCCGATATGTAGCATAATTGCCTCCAAGTATTGCCATTCGAGCCTATCATAGGCTTTGCTCATGTCCAACTTAAGAGACATGAATCCTTCTTTACCATTCCTTTTCCTTCTTAAAAAAATCAATCATTTCATAAGCTACCAGTATATTATCATAACTGACTCTACCTGGTATATTATCATTTCATTTCATGTATCCTCTCATGCCTATAAAAGGGAGTATTGATGAGCATTTGTTGTAGACACACCAACGAAGTTGAGAGAAATAATATTAAGTTCCTGAAAAAATAGTTTCATATATTGTGGCCTTTCAATTCTCTAATTACTTATCTTTAATTTTATAGCACGAGAGTCTAGCCAATTATCATGTCTTTTGATCTTTGATGTTGAAAGCTATCTGTGAGATTTTCTCTAATCAATGTAAGGATGTTTGGGGAATGAGATGAGATGAGAATTTTGTGAATAATAGTGAAATGGTTTATGAATAGTAATGAGATTGTTTGAGTTTATTAGGTTTTGGAAATATGGGAGAGAAAAAGTTGAATAAAAAATATTATAAAGTTAAAATATTGTTAGAATATTATTTTTAATATTATTTTTATATTGAGATTTGAAAAAATTGAAATATTTTTTGTTTTCAATTTTTTATCTTTTATTTGAAAGTTTAGGAAAGTTGTAATGATTAATTTGAAAGTATTTGTATTTAAATGATGTTTGAAAAAGAAATGAGATAGAATGAGATGAGATAAGAAATATAGAAACTTTTTCCAAATATTTATATATGTTTGGGTTATGAGATGAGACACAAAATTCTCATCTCATCTCATATCATCATTACAACTTTCCAAAACTCCCACACAAAATATAATAAACAATTCAATTTTTTCAAATCCTAAAACAATAATAATATTTAAAAATAATATTTTATACTTTCATCTAAAAAAAAAAAATTATCATCTCAATCCCCAAACTAAGTTCGTTTTTGTAACGTCACTCTCTAATCATTATGTCAGCATCATGTGCTTATAAATATAGATATCTATTGTGAATTATGTTATAACATATGTTCCACGCTCTTTGAAGCAAAATATTATATAATTCACATGACTTCATAGAGTTTATGAGTTTTGTATATATTCTTTTCTTAATTTCATAATACCTACTTATTTGATTTTTAATATATTTGTTATAGATAATGTCAAATCTTACAAAATTAGAATTTGTTACTCTTGAAGTTTCTAGCAACAATTAATTATCTTGGATTTTGGATCATGAAATCCATCTTGATGCAATGAACCTTGGAAATACTATCCAAGAAGAGAATGATACGTTCCAGTAAGATTGCGCCAAAGCAATGATTTTTCTTCGCAATCATTTACATGAAAAATTGAAAATTGAGTACCTCACTATAAAAAAAAATCTCTTGATTATATGGAATAGTCTAAGGCAGAGATACGAGCACCATAAGACCATAATCTTGCCAAAAGCTTGCTATGATCGGATGCACCTGAGGTTGCATGATTTTAAAACAGTGAAATAAGCTTACAATTGACATTATGTGGAGAGAAAATTACTTATGAGGATATATTAGAAAATACATATACCACATTTCATGCTTCAAATGTGCTCCTGCAACAACATTATCAAGAATGCAAGTTCATAAAATATTTTTAACTATTATTTTGTTTATTAGTGGCTGAACAGAATAATGAGCTTTTAATGAAAATTCATCAATCTTGTTCAACCGGTTCTACTTTATTCCTTGAAGCAAATGGAACCTCTTTTTATAATCTTAAAGGAAATTGTGGACGTGAACATGGTAGGAAAAGCTATAAAAATTAAGGATATTATACTTAAAATTATTCAAAAAGGAACTCAATATACCATCGGAAGTGGAACCACATGGAGACAAAAAATGATGAAAATAAAAGCTTACAGAATAAGCCTGTGAAAACTTTGAGGATAAATATTATAGATGTGGTATGAGTGGGCATTGGTCACATACCTATTGTACCCCAAAATATTTAATAGACCTATAGCATGCCTATATCGAAGAAAGGGAAAAGGGAGTCGAAATGAATTTTGCCGATTACAATAATCCAATATATCCAACTTATACCTCAAATAGAATGGATGTCACCCACTGGATCTTTCATTTCTTTGGGAACCCAAACAAAAAAATATATATATATTTTTATTGGTGATGATTATGGTTACAAAAATTAATTTTTTTTCTTGTAATCACATTATATTTCAGTTATTATCTTCAACTATATTTTTTAATTTTATTTTAAATTAATGAAGTTTTATATATGTTTTACTTTTACAAGTAAACATGGATTTTACTGACGAATTAATCAATTTGAAGAAAATTGATGGAAACATATGTCTCGCAAACAGTTGTACCACACAAACAATTCTTAAAGATAAAAAATATTTTCAATGTTTAACATTGAATAGAGCTAATGTCAATACCATATCCAGTTTTTCGAACCTAATTAAAGGCTCTGGAAGAGCAAATATAGTGTTACCAGAATGAACAAAATTTTGTATTAGCGATACTTTGTATTCTTCAAATCTAGAAGAAATTTATGAAGTTTCAAAGATATACATCGTAATGTTATCATGTTGAACCATCAATGAAGGCAGTAATGAACATCTTTATATTACTTCTATGATTTCGAGCTAAAAACTCATGTTAGAAAAACTGTCAGCTTTCTTTTCTGAGATCAATTATGATGCATCGAATAATTGAAAATTCACATAGACATCCTCTAAAAAATCAGAAGATTCTTTTACCAAGTGATTATCCATTTGCATCATGTTCTCAGGGTAAACTAATTATCAGACCATCATCTTTTAAGTAGGGCTGTGCATCCGGATCCAAATCCGGATACCTGGGACGATCCGAATTCGCATCCTGATTTTTAAAAACGGGCTGATATCCACTCGGGTAAACCGAATTGAAACCCGGGCAAATATCTGGGTTTGGACCAGGATATCCAGTTTCAAACAGGAAAATCCGGATTTTGTACTTTTTTTTTTGAGTTTTTTTTTTAGAAAAAAATGTTTTTACCACTTTTACAAAGCTTTTTTTTTTTTCAAAAAAAAAATCTCTTTAACACTTTTTAAAAGCTTTTTCATCCAAATTTGTACCAGTATATCCGGATTTTACACCATTTTTTTTTTGTTTTTTTTAAATAAATATGTTTTTAACACTTTTAAAACCCTTTTTTTTTTAAAAGCTTGTTAACACTTTTTAAAAGGCTTTTTTACAGGCCTTTATGTTTATTATTTTTTCTAGTGAATTTTTTTAAACTTTTTTTAAACTTTTTTTTTTTATTACCCATTCAAATTTTTATAAAACAAAATAGATAATAATAGACATCAACATACACAATACATTATATTGTGGTTTACAAGGAACCAATAGTGAAAAAATTAAAAGCAGCAACAAAGAATTGTGGAAGAACATTTGAAGTCGATCCGCCATCCTCTTCATTGTGAGTTGTGGGAAACAAAGAAATGGAAATCAAGAAATTAGTAAAAAAATCATATCCCAACTGATATGCCTATAATATTAGAGAAAAAAAATGAGATAGTGAGAAAGCATAATGAGATAATCCACCATTGTCTTCTCTAAAGTTCATCTCAGAGAAACAAAAAGAGAAATAATGGTGTGAAGAAATGTAGTTCATAGTTTGAGTCATGTGGACAATTTTCTCATGAACTTCACACAAAATAATCATCTCAGCAGGTAATGAAGTTCACTTCTTGAGAAAGGAAAGGAGAAAAGACAGATACCTGAATGAGACTAGAGATCAAGTGAGGCCTATTAAACTAGCATATGCGTTGGGATTTCTTATCAGATTTCTCCAGACCCAGATCCAAACCAAAAGGAAGGAAAAAAAAGTTTAATGTACGCGGTGGAGAAATAGAGAACTTCAGATTCTTGACAATAAACTAGAGATTAGGAAAAAATAAATAAAACCCAGATCCAAACCAAAACGGAAGGGAAAAAAAGTTTGATGGACGTAGTCCCAACATCTAGAGATAAAATAAAAAATAGAAAAATACCCCAAACACAGATCCAAACCAAAAGATTATAGAGAAATAGAAAGGACAGAACAAACAACCAAGAACAGATTCAAATCATTCACTATCAGCTATCTAAACGAGTCCGATATGCAAGAGATCTACGAGAACTTCAAAACCAAGACAGAAACATTTTGCACAAACCAAATCTATACAATGAAATTTCAAAAACCCCATAAAACGTTCAAATCTAAAATGACAACCAAGATTCACAAACCAAAAGGTTATAAAGTCAAATAAAAATCAAAACCCATATCTAATCTATCCATATATACATTTAAAAAGTGAGAAATGCTCACATGGATATGGACTCAAATAAAAACGTAAACCCAGATCTAATCTATCCATATCTACATCTAAAACGTGAAAGAGCTCAAATGGATATGAAGTCAAACAAAAATGTAAACCCAGATATGGGAGAAGTTGCATTGTGAGAGAGTGAGTAACCAAATTCCATGGCATTTGAAACCCATTTGTCCCAAGTTTTCTTAGTAACCAAACATGAACGAACTAAATTGAGAGAGAGCGAGAGAGAGGGAGAGAGAGAGAGAGAGAGAGAGAGAGGGAAACCTTGTGAATCTTATTTTGTAGTCTTTCGCAGAGACGATGGTGAGAGAGCGAAGCCTTTGAGTGAGGGCAGCGATTATGTAGAGCATTTGAGGAAGAATCGAGCCATGGACCCTGCTACTCACTGAAGGCGATAGATCTTCTTTAGGGATGCTAAGGTTTCGGGGGTGTGTGAAAGAGAGAGAGAGAGAGAGAGAGAGAGAGAGAGAGAGAGAGAGTCTCAGTATCATAATCTAAGAGCCGTTTATGTTTAAAAGAAAAGCATCTGGTTACGGATATTCGGTTTAAAAACTAGATTTGTAACAGGATCTGGGCGAGTATTTGATTTTTCTACTTGCCCGGGTTCATTCCAGGTAGGTATGGCGGATACCTGCCTGGATTGACACGAATTTCCGGGTTTCGGACCGGACTGGAAAAAATCTAGCCCGGTTCTACACCCTTACTTCTAAGGTAGTAATTGAATCCCTGTTATTTCTAGAAAGAATTCATGAGGACATATGTGGGCCAATAAATCCACCATGTGAACCATTTAGATATTTTATGATCTTAATAGATGCATCAAGTAGGTGGTCACATGTTTGTCTATCTTTACTTTTAATGTTGCATTTGCTAGACTTCTTGCACAAATAATTAAATTATGAGCTCAATTTTCTTATTATTCAGTCAAATCTATCAAGATTGAATAGTGCAGAAGAATTTACATTCCAATTCTTTGATGATTATTTCATGTTAATAGGAATTCATATTGAACATTCAGTTGCCAATGTGCATACTCAAAATGGTTTGGCAGAATTGTATATTAAACGACTACAATTAATTGCTAGACATTTGCTTATGAGAACAAAACTATCAATTTTTGCGTGGGGACATGCAATTTTATATTCTACATCATTAGTTCGGATTAGACCAATTGTCCATAGGAAATACTCCCTGTTACAAGTTGCTTTTGGTCAATCACAATATATTTTTCATATTCGTACTTTTTGTTGTGCTATCTATGTTCAGATTGTAGCCCCCAAGCGCACTAAGGTGGGCCCTCAACGAAGACTTGAAATTTATATTAGTTTTGATTCTTGTTCTATTGTTAGATACCTTGAGTGTTTAACTGGTGATATTTTTAAGGTACGCTTTGAAAATTCTCATTTTGATGAAACAATTTTCCTACCATTAGGAAAAGAATATGTGTCTGAAGCACAAAGAGAAATAACATGAAATGTTTCGACATTATCCCATCTTGATCCTCATACAAATTAATGTGATTTGGAAGTTCAGAGGATTATTCGTTTGCAAGGTATTGCAAATCGTTTACTGGATGCATTTACTGATAGTAAAAAAATAAAAAATTTTATATTCTACCTGCTAATATCCCTCTGATGATTGAAGTCCCTATAGGACAATCAAGAAATCTAGTAACAAATGAATCAAAGACATGCCTGCAGCATGGAAGACCTATTGGTGTAAAGGACAAGATTCTCCGAAAGAGAAGACTAAAAGAAAAAGAAATTGGTGTTCCTGAAGAAGCCATACCCACAAAACATGCAACAAAATCAATTGATCTATCCAAAATCTGAACACCAAATTCTCCTAAAACAAGAATCTCTTGAAGAGGAATCTCCTAAAGAGTTATCTTCTGAAAAGGAATAGGTGCTTGAAAATAATGAGATTTCGATACATTATGTAAGTACAAGAGAACTATGGGATAGAAATAAAATTGTTATCGAAAACATATTTTCATTTGAAATCAACGTTTATTGATAAAGTTTATGAAATTAATATTTATTGGCAAGTTATATAATAAAGTAAAGAGTTGGAATTAATTATGAATTAATGATTGGTTATGTTTATTGCTTTTATGATTAATTATGAAATGATTTGTGCTTCTTAGTATAATGTTTATTCATTCATATATATATATATATATATTTATGCATTAAAATGAATTGGGAAGTACAAAAATCCATAGCAATCGCAAGTCTAATTTATGGATCGCGAACATTGAGATGTACAAAAATCCGTATATAGTGGTCCACCTACGATTTCAACATTTATCAAAATGAAACCGTAGATTTTATAGGAGGAACACTTGGGACCCTTTTGGATATTGAGAATATAAAAAAATATATGTAAATAATAGTGAAATAGTTTGTGAATAATAGTGAAATAGTTTGAGTTAAGATGTTTTATTAGGTTTTGGAAAAAAAATAAAAATATTATAAAGTTAAAAAAGTATTTGAGTATAATTTTTTCATAGAATGTTTTTTTTTAAATTTAAAAATAAGAGCTAAATGATGCCATTTTAACAAAAATTGAGTCAATTTTGGAGGTGAGTCAGGAATCGAGTAATACCTGATCCAAACCGATACCGTTCTGATTTCCAGCCTGTTTCATTTCGGTCAGATTATTTTGAGCTGGGTCGGTCGGGTAGGGTTTCGATTCATACCGAAAATTTGATTTTTTGTGCTCCTATTCTTAATTTTATTTCTAGTAGAGTAATTATAGTAAATGTTTCGGTCAATGAAAAACAAATTTATCCCATTTTTCATAATTTTTTTGAATGGCATGGCAAGACCTTACAAAATTTAAGCAACTTCTTTCGCAAAAACTTTTGGGAGCAACTGCAAATTTTAACAAGGTACTGGGAGGGGTCAAGGGGTTGGTAATATACTCAAAAGAAAAAAAAAACTAATTATGAATGGATTCAATGCCACATGCAAACATACAGTTGCTGCATGCCATCCCATTGATGCTATAAAAACATATATATATATATATATATCAATTTGGTGCAGGAAGAATAAAAAAGATCATTTGCGAGTTTCAACAACCATCTGAGGGAAGGGTAGTTTGTATGTTAGAAGGCATCAGGATGTTGAAACCATCTGCTGCAGTAGATACGACCATTCCTGGAATCTGTGAATGCCAATGTATTTCTTTCAAGTCATTTTGACCCTGTTTAAAGTCAAAGGATTGCTGAGTTAACACACTGAATTCAATCAATAGAGAAATTTCTAAATCCATCATCTCACTAAGAGGAAAGTTCGGATAAAAGAGAAGCGGAGTGGGTTACCTGATAAACAAACAGAAGTTGTGGAGGTAGATCTTCAGGGGCATTTACTTGCTCTTTTGTTTTAGCTCTGAACTCTGCCTCCTCTTCGTCATCCTTTTCTAAGGAAAGGTCCCATATTCTACACAATGAAGCCAAGCGATCAAAAATAAATAAATGATACTCAGAAAAATTTAACATTAGAACTTCTATCCAAAGATGAATAATAAAACTACAAACATATATATTTGATTGACCACTTCTTATTTATGCGCCAACCCAATCTATCATGTGTATCACTTACGTTAGCTGATTGTCGGATGATGAAATAGACAAAGTAGAGGCTTCATGTGGACTCCACTCAATGGACGTGATAGGGTGTTTATGGTATTCAAAATGTACCACTACAAAATCTCCGTCATGCTCACAAAAAAATCACATTTAACATCAGCATTATCGACATCAAGAAACCCATTTCATAACCTACAATCCTTTTCTAGCATAAGAAAAAAAAAGGGAGGCAGAGAGAGAGAGGGAGATCAACCATTTCTTTGGCTGCAAAAAATGTATACCTGTGTATGTAGGAACGTAATACACATATAAAACACAAAGGGGAAAAACACAAAGTGCCTTATCCCCCCTTTTTAGCAGTCTCAAGTATCATACAATGCATACTAAAGAGGCAAAGCACTTTCTTTTCCTCTTTTTTTTTTTTTGATGTTGGGGAACCTCTCTAAGGCAAGGCCTTTCAGACCTATCCCTGTAGAGTAGACCCCAATCACATGCAGCGCACCCTGAAAAGTTTCCCTACACGGAATTGGTTAAATTGCTAGTTTTACATCAGGGGGTGTGGCCCCAATGGATTGTTTACACCCATTAGGAGTTGAACCTTGGATCATGAAGGGAGTGATATCCCAAAAACAAGGCTTTCACCACTTGGGCCAACCCCTTGGGGTTAAAGAGGCAAAGTACTTTCTTTAAAGAATGCAGCTGGTTCCACCTTTGTTTTGTTAGTTAACCAACTTTTTTTAAATAGTGATTGTAGTAATTGTGTGTGACCAATCTGAATACATGAAAGTCACAATATAAGTTATACAATCAATGCAAAAGAGTGAAAGCAATAAGATTGAAGACAATGGCCCTTAACCTAATAATTTATTATAGATCATATATTGTTTCAGAAAATATGATGGAATATCCATACCTCAGATCATATAGTCTGAGGTCACGAATAGAAAATGTCCCGTCATCACTGCCAGATGCCAATATATAGCTAGCCAGCCTATATAATTAGAATCAAGGAAGCGCCAAGAGTGATCACCACATAAATATGCATGGACGTAAGGATTTTCTAATAGAGCAACAACTAGAACTATTAGCAACCTGTTCCACGATACGACATTCACATCTGCATTATGAGCCTTGAAAGATGCTGCTGCTAACTTCCTTAAACGGGCATCCCATATTGCAATAGTCCCATCCACGAAACAAGAGGCAAACACATGAGGTTCTGTAGGGCTCCACTACAGGAGAAGATGTAAGGCCCAGTTTTTCTTTTTATTTGTGAGCCCTGGATCGTGCTGGAGGGCCCAACCCTTTTCCTTGGAGGTGTGTGAACGACGCTGTTTTGGGGGTAAGTATCTTCTTCCTCAACTTCTCTTCCCCCCCCCCCCAATTTGCATCTCGCCCTCTTTCTCTTTTGGTTTCTTTTGTTTCCTGGGTTTCCCTCGTTCAAATGCCTCTCTCACACGTAACCCACATTCACTTCCCGATTTCATCTCTTTCTTTCCGTTTGGTTGGTTTCGTGAGTCCGAATCGTATGCCCTTAATTTCCTCCATTTTTTCCTTTTCCCTCAATTTGGTTTCTCACTCGGTTGCATTCCACCATCTTTGCAGATTAACGTGTCCCTCTCCCTCGCGTTTACCTCTATTTTATTTTCTGCAACTAGTTTTTCTATCTTCAAGACGCATCTCTTCCTCTTCCATTTGGTGATATTTTTGCTACCTACAGGTATCTCCTTCTCCCACACTCTTACTCTGTTTTTCTTTTCTCTGCGTTTTGCTCGGAGATTGCAGGTAGGGCAAATGCATTTAGTGGTTTTCTTTTTCTTGCTTTCACTGTGTTCCTCTTAGTCACTGACTCACACTCAGTTCTCTCTTCCTCTCTCTCCTGTCTGTGAAGTGTACAATCTCAGTGAGTGACGCCGAGCCTTGTTGCGCGAAGGGAGATCCTCTTGGTTTCACAAACGCCACACACATATTCTGAGTTTATTCTCTCTTTTCCAGTTCTCACACTCACTCACCTGCGTGATGTTCTAACTAATTTCTAGTGCTACGTTGTTGGGTGGAAAACAAATATTTGACTGGTTGCCGGGAGCTACTTCAGTGGTCCCGCATTTTGGTGGTTTTTCATTCGGTGCGCCTTGTAATTGTCGTAGTGCTGTGAGTTCAAAGTTCTACACGGTTTCACATAAACATTGAGCCTTCATTGTAAGTTTTTCACTTCGTCGTGTATTTTATAAATTTTGGTTTGTTGGTTTGGTGTTTTAGAAATAATTAGAAGGGTGTTTGTTGGGTGCCGATTAACATCTAGAAGTGTTGGGATTTTTCTGTTGTGGAGTTGTGAACGCAGAGAAATGTGCAGTGTGTAGTGTCGTCTTGGATAAATTGTTGGCGATTGCTTGGGATTATGAGCTGCTGAAATAAGTGTGATTTATTGATGAGTTGAGTTGACATTGATTTTAATGGTTGTATTGGACAATATTAAGAATAGTATATGGTACTTTGGGTTGAAATGATGGCTGTCCAATTTGCTATATGGTTGTCTTAGTGAGTTGTTGTTGCTATTATATGGTTTGGGATTTTGGGTTTTAATTATTACATGGAAGTTATGCCATTCGTTGTTTAATACTCGGTGTATATATTTTGTTTCTATCAATTGGTGACGAGATTTTTAGAGGTCGAATTCAAGACATAGATAATACATTGCAGGAGTCAGGTAAGCGGGGTTTCTATGCTAGGCTTTACACGAATTATTGAGACTGCAATTGATTTTCTGAAAACTTTGCATATTTTGTGATGAAATGAGAACTTGGGAGAAACAAAACCAACCTCGATCGTTTATTTGCATACTCATGAAATCTGTGTGGAAAAGGAAAGTTATTTTCTAACATGCATTGTGTAGACATGAACTAAATTTTGTTATGATGTCTCTGAAATATGAAAAAGAGTGATATTTGAGAATTCTGAAAAATTGTGCATTTATTTAGAAAGATGGTCCGACTTTTGTTTTCAGTATGTAAGAATGACCTGATTATGTTTTGGTACTCTGTTTTATTTTAATATGGCATCTGAAAACCTATGGTATGGTTTACTAATTTTGTATCTGACTCTGTCTCTGCTTTGCTCTGTTTGGGTTGGTACCAACTTCTCTGTCTCTGAGTGCACCCACTTTGGAAATAAAGTGGTTTTATTGTTGTCTTTTCTGTGTGCACACTCGGGGCTCCAAGAAGAATAAGAGAAAGATTTCACCTCTATCTCTGCCCGGTTTGGCCACCGGGGATAGCACATGCCTACCACGGGGGTGAATATTTTGTTCTGCATGATAACACTGAAAAATATTTTGTTATGCATGCTATGCTTTGTAAATGCTCATATTTGCATGCTAATATATGTCCTCTGCTTACTAAGTTGTTGATAACTCACCCCCTATCATTATAATATTTTTCAGATGATGTGGAGAGTCCAACTAAGGACCTGGATTAGATTGGTGAGCATGATTAAGCTGAGGAGATGATGTTAGAAGAAGGAATTCTGATGTCCTTTAGTTTTAATGTCTTTTAGATTTAATTATATCATGGGTTTAAGAAGACTTATGAAATTATTAGTTTGGTTTGTTATGACTACTGGGAGATTGTGGACTCTTTAGTTTATTTTGCTACGGTAATGACTTTGTGGAGTTTTCAATGTGGTTATTTAGAATACATGAGATTGAGCTTTGCTAAAAAAGTTTTTGGAGTTTCATTTTAGTTGTGTTGGAAAACATGTTCTTAAGTGACAGGTAGTAATTCTCCAGGCCACTCGTATTTGGGGCGTTACATTTGGTATCAGAGCCAGGTTTGAGGTTCTGCAGACTATAGTATGTAAGATTTCAAAGTGTAGATAGTGTTTAAGAAATCATTTTCAGATTTATTTTGATAGTGAAGCGAACTATAGGGTTGAATATTGAAGATGTGGGAAGTCTTAGAATTCGCAGGTTTTAGGAATGGTTTTTGAGATGTGGTATTTCACAGGTCTATGAACTAAGTTCATGTTGATTAAGGTTTAGTTTAATTACGGAGTCTTCTTAAATAGTTAGATAGGGTAAAGTAATAGATTTTGGGAAATTGATTATTACTACAGTTATGTGTACTTCTTGCCTCTCTTTTATGGGCATTCTTATAATTTTGAAATATAATATATATGTTTTGTTTTTACAAATATCACTAAATTTTTATGTGCATATAAACTCTATTTTTTGAAACGATTATTAAAAATTCAAGTTATTTTGTCAGGATGCCACCTCGTCTTAGAGAATGAAGCATGTCGGATCTGAATGCAAATGAGAATGAGAGGGAACCAAACCTGAGTGCTTCCGAAGTACTACGAGCAGCTACACATCAATTAATTGATGACCTTGTGCAGAATCCTTTGGGTCGCCATTGTAACTATAATGAAGGGGGCTGTACCATAGAGCAATTCAATCGAATGCACCCTCCTTTATTTGATGGAAGAGGCAATCCAAGTCTGGCGGAGGATTGGATTCATGAAGTTGAGGAGATTTTGCGGGTCTTAACCTGTACAGATGAGCAAAAGGTGGCGTACGCCACATTCAAGCTTACTGGGGAAGCAAAGAGGTGAAGGATCTCTGAAAAAACTATCAGAGAAGCAGAGGGGACTGAGATAGTCAGTTGGCTGCATTTCAAACAGATCTTTCTTGAGCACTTCTTCCCTAGCTCGTTCCGTGAGGATAAGGCTATGGAATTTGCCACCTTAGTTCAGGGAACAATGACGGTACATCAATATGCAGCTAGGTTTACTGAGTTATCCTGTTTTGCTACTTATCTGATTCCCGATGAGGAAAAGAAGGTGCGCAAATTTGAGCAAGGACTGAATGAGAAACTGTATGAGTGTGTGGTGGGTTTTTAGATTCGGAATTTCTCAGAAATGGTGAATAAGGCCACAGTTTTTGAAAGAACCCTCCAAAGAAGCACTGCATTACATGAACAAAGGAAAAGGACTACTCCTACTGGGTACCATTCTGGCATGGACCAGGGACCATGGAAAAAGAGGAATGAAGGTAGTAGCTCGGGAAAAAGGCCGGTTCAGGGTAACCAACAACCCTATCAGTGTAGGACATGCAATCAAGTGCACTCCAGAGAGTGCAGAAAAGGGGCAGGATCGTGTTTTCGTTGTGGCAAATCAGGACACTACATCAAGGACTGGCCAATGCAATTGGGTAGCAACAAGGCGACCATACCGCCACCTCAGAGAAGTGAAGTTCCAGCACGGGGCAGCAACCTACGTCCTACTGCGCTTGCACGAGTTTTTGCATTAACACCTAGAGAGGTTAAGGATAGGAATGATGTGATCATTGGTATGACTCCTTTGTTTTGTTTTAAGGATTTTATTTTATTTTAGCATTTTATTTGTTTGTTGGTTTTGGTTAAGACTTTGAATATTTTTGGTTCATGCATAAGACTGTTTGTGGTCACAGGTACTCTTTCTTTGTTTTCTAATAATGCTATTGTGTTATTTGACTCAGGAGCGACACATTCTTTTGTTTCCACGACTTACTCTAGATTTTGCACTTTAGAAACTGAAAGGTTGAAGCACCAGTTAGTGGTCGTGACCCCAACGGGAAATTCAGTAGTCTGTAGTGAGTTTCTACAGGGATGCCCTCTATCTATAGAGGGAAGACTGATGCCAGCAGATTTAATAGTGTTCCACATGGTTGGGTTTGATGTGATTTTGGGTATGGATTGGCTGGCATCTTACCATGCTAGTATTGATTGTTTTAAAAAAAAGAAGTGGTTTTCAGACCCCCAAAAGAAAGTGAATTTCGGTTCACAGGGTTGAAAGTAAGGTTGGTTCCACCCATCATATCTGCCATTCAGGTTGGAAAATTGTTACGTGATGGTTGTTAGGGATTCTTAGCCTGTGTGGTTGAAGCACCAAAGGAAGAGTTGAAGTTGGAACAAATACCTGTTGTGAGTGAATATCGAGAGGTTTTTCCATAAGATTTATCTGGACTTCCACCCGAGCGGGAGGTAGAGTTTGCGATTGAACTAGTCCCAGGCACGAGACCCCTTTCGAAAGCACCTTATCGTATGGCGCCGTCTGAACTAGTGGAACTCAAGGAGCAATTGCAAGATTTGTTGGACAAGGGTTTCATCAGGCCCAATGTATCACCTTGGGGAGTTCCAGTCCTCTTTGTGAAGAAGAAGGATGGATCGATGAGAATGTGTATCGATTACAGGGAACTTAATCTGGTGACTATAAAGAATACGTACCCGCTACCCCGTATATAAGATTTGTTTGATCAGCTTCAGGGGGCTCAGGTATTTTCAAAGATTGATCTTCGATCGGGTTACCATCAATTGAAGATCAAGGTAGAAGACATGGCTAAGACAGCGTTCAGGACTCGGTATGGCCATTATGAGTTTTTGGTCATGCCTTTTGGCCTGACTAACGCCCCAACAGTATTCATGGATTTGATGAATCGGGTGTTTCATAAATTTTTAGATAAATTTGTTGTGGTTTTTATTGATGATATATTGATGTACTCCAAAAGCAAGACCGAGCATGAAGAACATTTGAAGTTGGTACTTGGGACACTCAGAGACAAGCAGTTGTTTGCTAAGTTGAAGAAGTGTGAATTTTGGCTTGATTCAATCACATTTCTGGGACATGTAGTTTCGAAAGATGACATTTCAGTAGATCCAGGAAAAGTGGAAGCAGTGGTTAATTGGTCGGCACCGAAGAATGTTCATGAGGTTAGAAGCTTCTTGGGATTGGCGGGTTATTACCGTTGATTCATTGATGGGTTTTCCAGGATAGCAGTTCCTCTCACTACATTCACCAGGAAAAATAATAAGTTTGAATGGACAACAAAGTGTGAAGAAAGCTTTCAGGAGTTGAAACAGAGATTAGTGACAGCTCCAGTGTTAACAATTCCCATAGCTAGAGGTGGATTTGTTGTCTATAGTGATGCATCTAGGCTTGGATTGGGGTGTGTACTGATGCAACATGGGAAGGTTATAGCTTACGCCTCACGCCAATTGAAACTGTATGAGCAGAATTATCCTACACATGATCTGGAACTTGCGGTAATCATTTTTGCAGTTAAGCTTTGGAGACACTATTTGTATGGGAAAAAGTGCGAAATTTATACGGATCACAAGAGTTTGAAATATTTCTTTACCCAAAAAGAATTAAATATGAGGCAAAAGAGATGACTTGAGTTGATCAAGGATTATGATTGCACCATTAATTATCACCCAGGCAAAGCTAATATTGTAGCCGACGCTCAAAGTAGAAAGTCAATGGGACTGACAGTTGCAGCCATTACCACTCAGCATAGGTTGTTAATGGACTTAGAAAGAGCCAGTATTGAAGTCATTGCTACTGATACAAATGCTTTCATGGCCAGTTTAGTAGTTCAACCTGCCTTGATAGATAGAATTAAAGCTGCTCAGAAAGTGGACTCAGGGTTGGTAAAACTAGTGGAAGAAGTCAGGAACGGGGACAAACCTGATTTTAGCATTTCTGAGGATGGAGTTTTGAGGTTTAGAGGTAGAATATGCATAACTACTGATGATGAACTAAAAAGGGTAATTCTTGAAAAGGCACACCGTTCTTTGTACACTGTTCACACAGGGAGTACCAAGATGTATCGGGACTTGAGAGAGTCTTTTTGGTGGAATGGCATGAAAAGAGAAATTGCTAAATTTGTAGAACAATGCCTAACTTGCCAACAAGTGAAGGCGGAGCATCAGAGACCTGCAGGGTTATTACAGCCACTCCAGAGCGGAAGTGGGAGCATATCTCCATGGACTTCATGATAGGTTTACCAAGGACCTTAAGCGGACAAGATGCTATATGGGTGATTGTAGATCGCTTAACGAAAAGACCGCCCGTTTTGTGCCCATTAAAGTTTCTTATAAACTGGAGAAATTAGTTGAGCTGTATGTGCAGGTGATAGTGAGGTTGCATGGAGTATCGGTATCCATTATGTCGGATAGAGATCCTTGTTTTACTTTAAAGTTCTGGAGAAGCTTACAAGAGGCAATGGGTACTAAGCTAAGTTTCAGTACTGTTTTTCACCCTCAGACAGATGGACAGCCAGAAAGGACTATTCAGATTTTAGAAGACATGTTGAGGGCGTGTGTGATGGAGTTTAAGGGAACTTGGATGAGACATTTGCCATTGGTTGAGTTCGCTTATAATAATAGTTTCCAGGCTAGCATTGGGCTGGCACCCTATGAGGTTTTGTACAGCAGAACATGTAGATCTCCATTGTATTGGGATGAAGTAGGTGAAAGGAAACTTATAGGGCCAGAGATTATTCAGCAGACCACTGAGAAGATAGATCCTATTCGGGCTGGAATGAAACCAGCTCAAAGCTGACAAAAGAGTTATGCAGATAAACGCCGCTGCCAGTTAGAGTTTGAGGTTGGAGATAATGTATTTTTTAGGATTGCACTGATGAAAGGAGTTATGAGATTCGGAAAGAAGGCTATGTTGAGCCCTAGATATATTGGACCGTTTGAGATTTTTGATCAGATTGGACCAGTGGCGTACAGGGTGGCTCTACCATCAGCATTCTCGGGAGTGCATAACGTGTTCCATGTGTCTATGTTGAGAAAGTACATCCATGACCCCACCCACGTTATAGATCATGAACCCCTTCAGATTCAAGAGGATATGACCTACATCGAGGAACTAGTGCAGATTTTGGATAGGAAAGAGCAAGTGTTACGGACTCGAACTATCCCTTTGGTTAAAGTACTGTGGAATAATCATGCTATCAGCGAAGCATCTTGGGAATTTGAGGAACAGATGCAAGTTAAGTATCCTCACCTGTTTGAAGATAATTCTTATAACTTGTAGCAAATTCCGAGGACAAAATGTTTTGTTAGGGGAGGAGGATGTAAGGCCCAATTTTTCTTTTTATTTGTGAGCCCCAGCTCGTGCTGGAGGGACCAGCCCTTTTCCTTGGAGATGTGCGAACGGTGCCGTTTTGGGGGTAAGTATCTTCTTCCTCAACTTCTCTTCCCCTTCCTTCTCTTTTTTTTGTTTCCTTTCCCTCGTTTTCGAACACCACATTCACTTCCCGATTTCATCTCTTTTTTTGTTTGGTTGGTTTTGTGAGTCTGAATCGCATGCCCTTAATTTCCTCCATTTTTTCCTTTTCCCTCAATTCGGTTTCTCACCCGGTTGCATTCCACCATCTTTGCAGATTAACGTGTCCCTCTCCCTCGCGTGTACCTCTATTTTATTTTCTGCAGCTAGTTTTTCTATCTTCAAGACGTAGCTCTTCCTCTTCCATTCGGTGATATTTTTGCTACCTACAAGTATCTCCTTCTCCCTCTCTCTTACTCTGTTTTTCTTTTCTTTGCGTTTTGCGTGGAGATTGCAGGTAGGGCAAATGCGTTTAGTGGTTTTCTTTTTCTTGCTTTCACTGTGTTCCTCTTAGTCACTTACTCACGCTCGGTTCTCTCTTGCTCTCTCTCCCGTCTGTGAAGTGTACAATCTCAGTGAGTGACGCCGAGCCTTGTTGCGCGAAGGGAGATCCTCTTGGTTTCACAAATGCCACACACATATTCTAAGTTTATTCTCTATTTTCCAGTTCTCACACTCACTCACCTGCGTGATGTTCTAGCTAATTTCTAGTGCTACGTTGTTGGGTGGAAAACAAATATTTAACTGGTTGCCGAGAGCTACTTCAGTGGTCCTGCGTTTTGGTGGTTTTTCATTCAGTGCGCCTTGTGTTTGTCGTAGTGCTGTGAGTTCGAAGTTCTACTCAGTTTCACATAAACATTGAGCCTTTATCATAAGTTTTTCACTTCGTTGTGTATTTTATAAATTTTGGTTTGTCGGTCTGGTGTTTTAGAAATAATTAGAAGGGAGTTTGTTGGGTGCCAATTAATATCTAGAAGTGTTAGGATTTTTCTGTTGTGGAGTTGTGAACGGAGAGAAACGTGCAGTGTGTAGTGTCGTCTTGGTTAAATTGTTGGCGATTGCTTGGGATTATGAGCTGCTGAAATAAGTGTGATTTATTGATGAGTTGAGTTGACATTGGTTTTGATGGTTGTATTGGACAATACTAAGTATAGTATACGGTACTTTGGGTTGAAATGCGGGCTGTCCAATTTACTATATAGTTGTCTTAGTGAGTTGTTGTTGCTATTATATGGTTTGGGATTTTGGGTTTTAATTATTAGATGGAAGTTATGCCATTTGTCGTTTAATACTCGGTGTATATATTTTGTTTCTATCAATAGGTGACGAGATTTTTAGAGGTCGAATTCAAGACATAGATAATACGTTGCAGGAGTCAGGTAAATGGGGTTCCTATGCTAGGCTTTACATGAATTATTGAGACTGAAGTTGATTTTTTGAAAATTTTGCATATTCTGTGATGAAATGAGAACTTGGAAAAAACAAAACCAACCTCGGTCGTTTATTTGCATACTCATGAAATCTGTGTGGAAAAGGAAAATTATTTTCTGACATGCATTGTGTAGCATGAACTAAATTTTGTTATGATGTCTCTGAAATCTGAAAAAGAGCGATATTTGGGAATTCTGAAAAATTATGCATTTGTTTAGAAAGATGCTCCGAATTTTGGTTTCAGTATGTAAGAATGACCTGATTATGTTTTGATACTCTATTTTATCTTGATATGGCATCTGAAAACCTTTGGCATGGTGTAATGATTTTGTATCTAACTCTGTCTCTACTTTGCTCTGTTTGGGTTGGTACCAACTTCTCTGTCTCTTAGTATACCCACTTTGGAAACAAAGTGATTTTATTGTGGTATTTCCTGTGTGTACACTCGGGACTTCAAGAAGAATAAGGGAAAGATTTCACATCTGTCTCTGCCCGGTTTGGCCACTGAGGATAGCCCAACCTTACCACGGGGGTGAAACATGGTCTCTGCTCTGTAAGATGCTCTGTTTACATTTGATGATGATGCTCAGTTTATGTTATGCCAAAACACTCTGGGTTTTTACTTGTCTTAAAATCGTAACTTTGTTACTTTTGAAAATATGTTCTGTTTTGCATGATAACTCTGTAAAATATTTTGTTCTGCATGCTATACTTTGTAAATACTCATGTTTGCACGCTAGCATATGTTTTTTGCTTACTGAATTATTGATAACTCACCCGTTATCATTATAATATTTTTTTGATGATGTGGATAGTATAACTGAGGACTTGGATTAGATTGGTGAGCATGATTAAGCTGAGGATATGATGTTAGAAGAATGAATTCTGATATCCTTTAGTTTTAATCTCTTTTAGATTTAATTATATCTTGGGTTTAAGAAAACTTATAAAATTATTAGTTTGGTTTGTTATGACTACCAGGATATTATGGACTCTTTAGTTTATTTTGCTGCGGTAATGACTTTGTGGAGTTTTCAATGTGGTTATTTAGAATATATGTGATTGAGTTTTGCTAATAAGGTTTTTAGAGTTTCATTTTAGTTGTGTTGGAAAACATGTTCTTAAGTGACAGATAGTAATTCTCCAGGCCATCCGGGTTTGAGGCGTTAAAGAAGAGATGGAACAAGAATGGTTACAAGTTTGAAGAAATAAAGGAAAACGGTTCTGCTCAAAGCACAAGATTCAACTGCATATAGGAAAACCCAAACAACGATAGATTCATGGGTTAACTATATACTTGTAAGTCCTCGACACTCGCAGTATGACCAATAAATGGTTGGGTATCCACATTCCATGTCGCATCAGATGTAGGCATGAAGAACCGTACCAGATATATTATCAAAGCGTTAGACCATGTTAAATGCGTTAAACAACTAGTAATTAAGGTTCCAGTCTAACAGTACCAGATACAAGCCTTCCCGGAACAATAGGATTCCAGTCTATAGCATAGCCTTCATCTTTGTGCTTAAACTTAACTAATGGGGCCTGATTGAAATCTGACGAAGCCCCCTAGGCACCTTGTGTTTCTGATATTTCTGCTAAAGCATTCAGATGAGAGCTGAAGTCCCATACCTACGTACAGAGCATTATCATTTTTATTGTAATCTATATCTGGAAAATCAAATTTCAAGTTCACACGTACCTGGATTAATCGTGCCATAATTGTTTTTGATAAGTAAAATGTCATAATAATTTCTAAGACAAGTGTTAAATCTCATTTTTATTCGAGTACTCGATAGAAGATCTTTTTCGGTCGCTGCCACCGAAAAACTACCCCCAAAACCACCGAAAAATTCCAGAAACTGAAGACATATTATCACATTCCATAACGTCATATGCTACATGGACAGCAAGAGAGAAAGACATGAATTATAAACTGCACGTGACCATTATCTGCGCAAGATGCGCATATATAGGGATTTTGTGCCATGGCACGTATACGATTTATACATCCTTCATGAGCTACCTTACACAACTGGAAAAGCAAACAAGATAAATGAAAAGTTTAAATAGATAATGGAAGGAACAAGCAATTTGGATCTCTGTTTTTGTGAAATTAGCAAAATGTGATAAGAAACAAGATGTTGCCTGCAAACTCGGACTCCCAGATCCACCAAGCTCCACATCCTCATCATCCTTGTCACTATCACTACTGTCACTCTCCATATCAGAGTTTCCATCTGCAGGTTTGGAAGGCACTAGCTCACGTCCTTTCCCTGTGATGTTGGATATTTTAAATATTCCAATAGAGTTCGAAGAGGCTTTCTTTTCTTGATAACTAGAGTTCCAAGAAGCTTTCTCTGCCCGTAGAAGAACCATGATGTAGAGATACAATGCACAAAATGTGATGAGAAAAGGACAAAGGACTATAAAAAAAGAGGTAAAAAAAAAACCTAGTATTCCTCTTCCTAATATTCAGATAGATCTGTATTATAATTTTTCTTCCTCTGTAAACAAAAGGTTGTGCCTTAGTTGTATACAGGAACCACATTTGATACTATGGTAATCCTTGGGAAATCTGTATTGCACCCTGGACTATCATAATCCTTGAGTCTATTAGGGAAACTTATTTGAATCCCGATGCAACTGCACTTTGTAGAGATCAATAACGACTTTACTCATGAAGAAGATTATTCTGAATATATGGTTCCATAGCCATACATAAAAAGCAATATGAAACAAACCTTACCTGAGTACCCGCGACGAAATACATTGTTTGTGGGAACTCCGTTCGGACCAACCCCAGTGTATCGCATACAATATCGAAGCTGTAAAAGTGAACCACCTAGTTACAAATTAGGAACTAAAAAGACATACAACGAAATCATGGCATATGGCTAATACGAATTGGGTCACCAATGAATTGAAGAAAAAGCACACAGAATTAGCGGTACCTAAGACAGGGCCAGCCAATATGGAAGGCGTGAAGTGAATTATAGGCCGAGGGGTCACACTGAAGCTCCTCGCCTTCCTCCAATTTGTCCACACCAGGTTGCCACACCTTTGCCGGCATCGAGGGTATCGAAGATGACGAAGACGAAGACCCATCTCCTTTGTCCGAGCCCTGCACGAGATAGGGATGGTTGGGTGAAAAGGTCGCCCAAAATGCAATTAAAACTAAACGATTGATTTAAGGCATCGAGAAAGAAAGATAGTTGAACCTTGCTCTTTCTCTTGATTTTCTTCGCGCTTTTGATGCTGCGAACCATTTTTGTACAGGTTGATGCAAAGCGGCACAATGGGAAGAGGCTTTCTGTTGAGTCGAGTCGAGTTTAGCTAAGATTTTACTCACTTTTCCGAGACGGTTCTTTGCGCCAGTTTAGCAAACAGAACGAGAAGGTCCGGCATACAGCACCTTCTGGGACTAACCGAGAGAGAGTGAGAGCTATGCAGAGAGAGAATTACCTAGAGAGAGGGACTAACCGAGAGAGAACTAGCGTGGGGGAGAGAGAGAGAGAGAGAGCCGGGCAGTGTGTTGCTTGGTGGTCAGTGGAGGGAGACGGTGCAAGGTGGCTGGGCACGTTGGGGCACGGCGGTGAGTGCAATAAAACCGACGGTATGGCTTTGTGATAGGCAGAGTTCAGTTGCTGGATCCTTCTTGGTTTCGGGTGTGGTTTCAGGCCACTCCTAGCGGTGTAAGAGAGGCTCACGGTTGCGGTGGAGGAACCCAGAGGCGGGACAACCGTGCGGTGCAGTGTGGGAGGATCACGGTGGCAGTGGACTCCTATTGACTGCACTAGTTTCAACGTTGCAAAACAGGGGCTGTTGGGTTCACAGCTTCGTGGCTTACAATGGAGGTCAAAGGGAGGCGTTGGGCGGTGGTAGGGCAGTTTCCAATCCGTGGAGGATGACCTTTTAGCGCCCTCTGTGGTGGCTTCGGGTCGCAACAGAGAAAGTGGAGATGAGAGAGTTTCTAGCACGGCGGAGAGGAAACCAAGGCGGCAGTGATGTTCCTGGGGCTGTCCGAGGCAGTGATGGAGGGTCCACGGTTGAAATAATATGTGATAGATCTTCCTAAATTTAATGGAAGGATTAACCACCAGATGGGGTCCAAATAAATTATTCAGCTTTCCCATTCATTCATGGGCTACGTATTTAATAAATTCTAATAGGCTGGATCTTGAATAAAAAATAAGTCCAATTTGCCCAATAAATATTTTTTGAACTTATAATTATTTCTCGAGCCCATTATCTAATAAAATGGGTAAACTTGCCCAATAAAATTAAGTGTATGTTTAGGATTAGGGTGAAAAATATAATTTATAATTTTAGGATTTAAATAATAAGTTTTACTGTTAAAAAATTATTTATTGGTTGATAACTATATGTTTAAAGCAAAACAAATTAAAAAAATTACTTTCTGATGTAGAAAAGATAATCATTTGATTTTTTAAAGATTATGATCATATTC
Organism: Juglans regia; assembly: GCF_001411555.2. Classification (NCBI taxonomy): domain Eukaryota; kingdom Viridiplantae; phylum Streptophyta; class Magnoliopsida; order Fagales; family Juglandaceae; genus Juglans; species Juglans regia. The sequence continues at coordinate 18,237,991 of NC_049906.1, read as the reverse complement.
TTAAAAATTTTAAAGTTGTAAGACCCTGTTGAATAACTTTATTGAATTCTATTGTATAGGTATTTTCGCATATTGACAATCTTTTAAAATTAGTATTATGTTCTATATTATTTGAAAAAGTACGTTTGAAGAAAAATATTTTTCTTCAAACGTACTTTTTAACTTATTTGAGATTAAAAAATATTTTAATATGTAACATCCAATCAATCTAATTGTGTCATTAAAGAGTTTTTAATGTTATTTAAATACTTTTTAAAACTCCTAATATAACTCCATTCATGCCTTAAATGGAATTTAACCAGCTTATTGGACTCCATAAAATCCATAGTCACCAGCAAATGATTTTTCAGGCCCACGGCTTAGCCAATATTGTCCAAAAATCTCAACTGGGCATCAAACAAAATTCACGGGTCCAAAGTACCATTCAGTTTAAAAAATGTAAACTTCAAATAATGGGTCTTGATTAAAATCCTAGTAATAGTTTCTCTCAAGTTTTTACCTTAAAAATCCACCTAAAATAATAATAAGTGGAACTGTCCACATAAAATAATAATCTCAAATAATTAGTAAAATATAACTTTCCAAGGTTCGAGGTGTTCCACTAGTGTACTTTATGAGAATCATGAGGTACTCGGTGTTGGTCGCAACACGTTTCTTTAAGATAATAGCCAATGGTCAGATAGTGGAAGATAGAGTCCCATAAGTTAGATGCACATTAAAACAATTCACTTGTCAGCATCCACCCATGTTTGATGGTAGATTTAGAGCAACGGATGCACTGATGAACAAAAGGTGGAGTACGGCACCAAAAACCTAATGGACATGGCTGAACAATGGTTGTAGAGAGACCAGGAGACTACTCTAGCAATAATAGGGAGAAGGGGTTCCCATTCCTTTGGAGTGTTTTAAGAAGGCATTCTTGGAGCACTTCTTCCCTCAAACCCTCATAGAGACAAGAGCAAGATAGTTTGTAGACCTTACTCAAGGCACTATGACTGTTGATGAGTACACCACGAAACTCTTGGATCTACCCGTTTTGCCGAATATTTGATCCCTAATGAGGGAAAGAAAGCAAAAATGTTTGAGCGATGGCTCAACCATAAATTTTATGACCTAGTCACGAGAGCCATTGTTCTGGAGGAAGATATTCAGAAGATTATGAAATAGAGTGATCAAATGAAACGTTCCCTGTAGTATGCTAAGCAAGGACGAGCTAATAGGTCCTTATAGGCTAATGAGGAGTGGCCACAACATGGTGAGACAGGATGACATTCTATATGTGAGAAGTGTGGTAAAAGGCTTGCAAGGAAATGTTGGGACTGGCGCATGCTTCAAGTGTCGAAAAGAACATCATATTCGAGACTACAATACCTATTATGATAAATGATGAGGTTTTATGAGATAAGCTTATGTGAGATCCTTATTTTTTATTTTCATGTGTTTTAAATCCCTAGTTTTTATTTAATTATATTGTTTTATTTTATTTATGTTATTTTAATTTTTATGGGTGTATTTTCGGTTTTAAACCCAACCCGTATGATTTTAGTCAACCTAGCCCATGTGTGTGTTGTGTTAAGCCCAGCTCGTGCGGGTTAAGTGAACCAGCTCCTTTTGTCAAACGATGCCATTTTGGAGGAAGACCTCTAGGGCTTCATCATTTTCCTTCTTGCGCCGCACAACTCCTTCTCCTTCCTTCTTCTTTTCTTCTTCTTTCTTCTACCATTTTCCAACTCCTACTTGTTCTACCAACTGCTGCTGCCACCACCTCCTCTCCTCCACCTCATGGCAACTCCGTGTCATTCGGTAGTGACTCCGAAGCCTTGCTGTCGAGCTACCACCCCACGCGGCCACCAACTTCCACCTCCTTCTTGCATGGGCTACTCCGTGTCGTACGGCATGGAACTCCGAAGAGCTGTTGTCCAGCCACCGTGCCACACGTCCGCACCTTAGCCATCTCTCCTCCACGGCTTGAGCTGCCGTTTTCACCTTTCTTCTACCCGTGCGACATGTAGTCTCGCAAACCACCGTGCTTGGCCTATTTATAGGCCACGGCTTCTGCAGATTTAAGCCTACCGAGTTTTTCATCTTCCCTCTCTCGTATAAACCTTTTTCCTCTCTTGTGTTTAGTGTATTGTTCTAAGAAATTTGGTTGTTAAACCCGAAAGCTTGAGGTTTTTCCGTGCTTTGTTTTGTTCTTAAATTTGTGGAATTTCAATCGGTTTACTTTGGTAAATTGTTTGAACTTGCCGTGAGTTGGGTTTCTCATTCTTTTTCATAGATCGAATTCCTTTGAGAGAAAACCCACTAGAAAAGCCATTGTTTTATTGAAAATCACTGTTGCCGCCGTTGTGCCGCCACCTTGAGCAACACCCCTTTCGAGTGATCATCCAGAAATTTCCATCTTCATGTGTACGTAATTTTTTATCACGACTCGAGTAATTTAAATTGGCATTATAAACTATTTTAATTGTAAATTGTTGGTTTTGTTGGAAATTGGGCCTTGGGCCGTTGAAGTGTTGGGTTGTAATTGTAGTTGGTGTTGTAATTGGGCCTTGAGCAGGATTAGAGGACGGGATTACGCGTGTAGTTGATTGTAAACTGTATATTTGTAAATTGTTGTAAATTTATAAATGAGCAAATGAATATGTCATCTAATAACTGTTAAAATGCATATTTATCGCCTTTAATAAATTGTGCTGTGAAGTCACGTTATCTGTTTGGATTTGAGACTGAAAATGTGGGAGCGTGTGTATCACGACCCCAAGCCAAGATGGGGCATTATCTCAATGGTCTCAGTGGAGCTCTTCTGGTCACTCGGGAGCGTAACAGGCTGACGTGACGTCCCCTGAGTTGTCGCAGGGCGACGACGGGAACGGACGAGACGGTAACGCTCTCGTACCGATTCCGTGGCCTTTTGCTGGCGGGGTTAGAGGATACTTGGCAATGTACGCGTAGGGCGCGGAACTGAGCATCGCTCGTTACGAAGTCTCATGCACGAACGTTACCCGTGGTGTGATGAAAAGAGCCAGAGTGTGCAGACGGTCCATAGGGGAGACCGTGGTGCATGCATAATAAAATAATGGTTATGATTGGACTAAAATGGGATTTTGGCGTGAGTGATTAAAGGTGTATTTTTGGGAAAAAGGAATGAGGTTTGTTTTCTGCATAATTGTCTGTACGGGGATGTGTGATTATATTAATGTGTTTTAAATCTCTTGGATGTTATTTTGGTTAATTACTTGCTGAGATGTCATAATCTCATAGTGGTATTTTACCCTACGGTTTCGTCTTATGGTGCCATAGAGTCTGACGCAAAGCCCGAGTATGAACCCGAGGGACCGGCTCCGCCAGAGGCATGACTTGCTGATATGTTGATCAACGTTATGAGATTTGTTTCCCTTATGTTATTTCTTGTCTTTAATTTATCTGTCGAATGACTGTATAAATCTTGTAAAGATATTTTACTATTTTTGAACAATTCTGGTACTTAATAAAGTAGGACATTTTTATTTCTCTGCTGCGAATATTATTTTATACATTTATTGCATGTTGTACACACTTTGAGCACTAATCGTTGGAGTGCGTAATCCGTGTGGTCATCATTCCGGTGTCACGAACTCCACAAAAATAACACGTGGGGGTCGAGGGCGCCACAGCTTACCAAGTACCAACTATTGGAAAATAGTATAATTTTCCATTTTCTTACATTCCTCTAACTAGGGGGGACTAGAAGGCGGGGGTCAAACGTAGAGGCTCGCACGCACTTGGGCACTGGGGGACGGGGTTTTGTTTTGAAACGTCCCTTCCCCCTTGCATCTCTCTCTCTCTCTCTCTCTCTATATATATATATATATATATATTTGAAATTCTCATCACCGTCGTCCCAGCCGGTCGTTGTCATAGTCTCTCTCTTTCCCTCGCTATCGCCCTCAGCTGGTATCTCTCTCTCTCTCTCTCTCTATATATATATATATATATGTTGGTTTTGGTTTTTCGTAGCGGGTGGAAGGTGGGCCGGGGTGAGCGGACTATCGTGAGGGTCAATCTGGACGGGCTCGGGGCCCAAACTACTGCCCTCCCCCTCCCCGTCCATGCTGGCGTGGCGAATGGGGTAGGGGCAACCCCGTTTGGGGGGTGCAGTAGCAACCCTACCTTTGATTTTTTAATATATTATCCATTAACTAGAGTTGATAGAATCTTTGACTGGGTTATGATGGGCAGATCTCAATCTAGAGACAATATAGGGAGTTTGGATCAAATTCTCCAAAAACAAATATATAATGTTTATATTTCTCGTTTTTATTTTAGATGTATGTATTTCTTTGTCTCATATGTTGAAACAACCCGACCCAAATTATTAGGGATAGAATGTGAATAATTTTATGTTTTATTATCTTTATAAACATTCTATTATTGTTATTATTATTATTATATTTTTATCAAATTTTATATCATTAATAAGTTGTTCAGGATTGTTTTATTATTATTATTATTATTAAAAATTAAGTTAAATAGTTTATACTTTTGTCACTCATCCCCTTCTAGCCTTTTCTCAGATGATTCTTCGGTGAGTGAGCCGTTACAACTTGCATTAGCCGTAATTGAAGGAATTGGAACGTGTTGAGTACTTTTAAAACTCTCCCTCTCCTTCAGAAATCTTCCCAAAAAATCGCAGCAGTTTATTGTTATCTTCCCAGCAAGTACTCCTCGGCACCGTAAGACAGTTCACCGTTAATACCCACTACCAGTAGAGAACCCAACGCAACCATGGTCCCTATATCTCCGCAAACCACCGTAAACAAATCAGAGCCCCAAGAGATCATCACGCATGGCAGTGCAGTCGCCTTTCAGCCCATGCACGGCAGCCCAGCCCGCACCTGTCACTCTCTGTTTGGCGACACCAAGAACAGAGCAAGTCGCCATCGCTCAACCACCAAGAGAGGAAGCTAGCTCTGCCAGACACCGTCTTACACCATCACGACTCCTTCCCTTCCCCACGGCAAGCCGTTGCCAAAGCCTCCACATCCTGTTGTTGCTACAAGACAAAGTACCATTAAATCACGTCAGCCACCGTGAGCCATCAAACACAGAAAGAACCCATGCGCGTGAACCCAAGGTAGCCACCCCCATATCGTCATAAACCACCCAAACAGCCCTCAGATCCGCCGCACACAACTTTCCCTCGGTGAGTCTCCGTTGCAAACCATTATCTCCTTTCCCATCACTTTTCTTCCCTAACGGCACAGAAACTATCATTGTCTCAGAAGTTCCGCCACAGTCAACCCAGCCACACCGCCTTCGATCTTCACCCAGACCCGCCACTGCATGTTGCTCTCAGTGAGTTCGTAGCACTTCTCTGCCCAGTGGTTTTGTTTTAAAAATGACTTATTTCTTAATTCTCCCGTAAAGCATGTTAGGATGAGCTTTGAATAGATTTACATTTATGCCCTAATACTCCAGGTGGGCTTGGACTCACAAGTCTGTTTACGTACTGAGCTTGGTTGTAATTGGAGTTGGGTTATGTTAAATGAATATTAAGTAAACATGTATGTTATGGAGTTGGGTTATATTTATTTACACAAAACCACATTATAATGTTTTATATAGGCTCGATTTTAATTGAATAAATATGTTAGTACAAAAACTTAAACCAAAATTCAAAGACACATGCGTTGACCGAGCTTGCCTAAGAATGGCCTATATATTTTATTCTTAGTTGCCATGGCATTTTAAGAGCTTTAATTATTTTTTTAGAAAGCCCTAGAATCTTTGATTTAGCAACTTGAGTCCAAGAGGGGAGCAACCCTAGAATGCTTTGTAATTTTTAGCCCCATTTAGAAACCAAGGCCCAATGGCTTTAGGTCCATGACTCAAATCTTAGTCACTAGTGCCATGTGTCATGCAAGTGTTACACTATGAATCTAGATATTCTTGGAAAGGGAAGTCTAGAAAAGTAGCATGGGAAACCGAAGGGAGCTCATGTGATTTCGAATTTGGTAAGTTTTTGCCAAGTGTCAAACATGCATTAAGCTTCTAGAAGACTAGATGAAGAGACTCTTGTATCAAAGGATAAATATGCCCCTAGAATTTCGGCTACCACATTCCCAAAGCACCCCTTCACTTGCCATTTGTCACTTAAGCTACCTTTAGACCATTGGCACATGAGGAGTCACCTAGGGAAGGAGCACTAGAAGATGAAGCATCAACTCGGGAAAAGGGAAGACGGAGTGGACAGCTAGGAAAATGGCACACGCCTATGCCATGTATCACTCATGCAAAGCTTATCTCTTGGGAAGAGGAAGAGACATGGAGTTGATTTACCTCTTTGCCCTAATGTACAATGCATTTGCTTAAGAAAAAAGAATGGCATAAAGGGAAATAGGAGGGTTTAGGCCAAGGGAGAAAGAACCCACACGCCACCCAAGCCTTTTTGCCTTCCCAATGAAATCTAATGATGGGGAACACCAAGGGACATTTCGGCTAAAGAGAAAAATGAAGAGGAAAATGCCACTTGTCTTGCATGCAATGGACTTCAAGTAACCAATGAGAGATTAAGGAAAGTTCTATAAAAAGGGAAGAGAGCCACACGCCCAAGACTTTTCTCTTGGCAATTTTCGAGTTTTGCTTGTGTTCTCATCTTCTCCACATTCTTCTCACACCTTCACTTGAAGATTCTCACACTTGCTCTCGGTTTCTTTCCAATGAAACAAGAGGATTCCTTTTCAAGAGAGGTTTTCGCCACCATCGAGAATAGGAAAAGTAAGGATCAGTTTTCTCTTAGTTTCACACACAAGTCACTTTCTCAACTCAAAAATGAGATCCAAATCTTATAAGATTTCGAAAATGGTGAAAGACACACACACTCTTACCCGTTTGTATGAAAAAAGGTTTTAGGGTTTTTAAGAAACCTTGAAGCCGAATGGTGGGGGATGTATATCCTCCATGTTTTCGATCACTACATGTGTTTTTACCTTACTTTAAGTTTTGTTTTACAACATAAGTGAAATGAAGGGGGTTTTAACCTAAAAACCCTAAAGGCCGAATAGTTTAAGATCTAGTGATACCCTAGAAATCTTCACACACTCAAGAACACAAAATAGGACTTTTCTAGGCACTTTCTAATGAAGCACATTCAGATTTTACAGCTTGCTAAGTATTTTCTTACGTGGATTTTTGTAAGTATACACTCAACCTACTCTTTGTTAATGCTTGTATATGTTTGCATAAATCCGTCTCATATTATCATTGTTTGCTTGTTATTTCTTGTTTCCCTGTTTGAACATGCTAATATGATCTTGAGTAAATCTATGGAAGGAATTATATGCTTCGGATTTGTGATGAAAATGCCATGAAATACTCCTATAAGTTTCGGTTTTTACTTGATTAAGGTTGATGGTTTATGCAACATGATATTTCGGTTTGAACATGTGTTGAGAGTTTCGGACCTTAGCCAAAACCTATGATTACATGTTTTGATTTCTATATTATATGCTTGAAGTTTGGAACATGTTTAAGTAAGGATTCCTCATGTTTTTGTGCCTATGTGTTTCGGCCTAAGCAAGTTCTCATGATTCCATGTATGCATTTTGATATCTCATGTGTTTCATGTTATCATGCCATGAATCGAACATGTTATGCTTGGTTGTTTCATGCACAACATTCCATATATCACGTGTCAAGTGTAAGTACATATATCTTAAGTCTCATGTCACATGCATTTGGGGAAAAATATTTTCAAAAAGTGTTTTCAAAGGAAAGAGTCTAATAGCACGACTCCAAGTGCAAGGACAGGGGATTGTCCTAGTGGAACTCCTCTGTCCACTCTAGAGTGCTTAAGAATGGAGTGGTAACTCCTGGGTCGATGAAGAACAGTCGACGAGCCTCAAATGGATTCTTTTTAAAGAATGCCAGAGTGAGGAAGCACCTAATGCTAGGGGGTGCATAAGGCATGTAACCCGCGAAGTAAGGTCGAGTTAATATGATTCTCTGTTTATGACGTATTCATCACGGTGTACGGACCATTAATGGTGCGGTAACTAGCAGGACCATGGGGTGCAAAGGGGAACCGTGTTGTGTCCACCCTATGAACAAGAATAAGAGCTCATTTGATAAGGATCACTCGATGCAAATTTTGTGATATGTTCTGATAAGACAAGTTCTGATTAAGATCAACATGAAAAAGAAAGTCAAAGAAGTTTTCCGAAAATGTTAAAGTCTCTGTTACAAGTCTTTCGAAAATAGTCAAGTGCATAAGTCAAGCTTTGGTCAAGTCATAAGTCAAGTACATGTCCATGCACACATTTCATGATATACATCATGTATGCTTGCGTTAACTATTGTATATTGTGTGATTACTTGCTGAGATTTCTCGAAATCTCATTATGGTAGTTTCCACTACTATTCCCCAACCGGAATGGTAGAAGTGGTTACAAGTACCCCAGATTCCCAAGAATCATGAATCTATATGGTTTCGTGGCAGAGGACGAGTATTCTGTACAGGCTCGTTCCGACTTTTTGAAGTTCGATTGGTACATGGACCAGTTGTCCGCTTGTCTTTTAGCAAACCTCAAAGCCCTCATCTGACGCAATGGCAACAGCCAAAGAATTAGAGTCGTCACCACCCGGACCTCAGAAATCCCACGGAGTCTTTTGGTGTCTTACTCCTGATGGGACTTTAGCGATGAAGAGAGTCGGAACCTAGTTATTTTGTGAAGAAGAAAAGAAAAGAAAGAGAGAACTTATGGTTTAGATCTCAACTTTTTTTAGGAACAATATTTTGAGGAGGTCCTGTGTTTTGGGAGATTGAACTTTACTCTATGTTTTTGGGATGCCATATCTTATGATACATGTTTATGGTTATGGGCAATGTGGGGATATTTTGTTAGTACGGTACCATGTGCTTTGCAATTGCTTGTCACGTTGCTTAGAATATTCTGACTTTTACTATTTTTTCGCTGCTATATTATTGCATACTGCAAATGTACTTAGGTGCATAGCATATTATTTGTCATGTACGATGGGTGTGTAGCCTTGTGTTGCATGTCCCGGCGTTTCAGTCACCGTCCAATCCCAAGCGGAGGCTGAGGGCGCCACAATCGCCTCTACAGAAAGTGTTGCAGAAACCAGACACCTTGGGACGGCTGGTCAAATGGTCAATTGAACTAAGTGAGTATGAAATCAGTTGCATGCCAAAAAGCGTCGTGAAGGGACAGATCTTAGCCGATTACATAGCAGAATTTTCAAATTTCAGAGAAGAAGTCCATACCTGAGAAGAATCTATCACAATTATATGTGGATGGATCAGCCTGCCGAGCAGGAGGAGGAGTTGGTGTGTATGTAGCAATGAGTGAAGAGGAAGAGTTGTACCAAGCAGTAAGATTGGAGTTCAAAGTAACAAACAACGAAACTGAATATGAAACAATACTCGCCGGTTTAGCAATAACGAGGGTGTTAAGAGGCGAGGAAGTCGAGATGATAGCCGACTCACAGGTAATAGTCTGGCAAATCACCGAGGAGTATTTGGTGAGGGGAACGAAGCTAATAAAATACATTCATCGAGTTCAGGAGCAGTGCAAAGGCCTCAAATAGTTTCGAATCGAGAAGATACCTCGAGGAGATAATTTCAAAGTTGACCGATTGGCACGGGCTGCCTCAGCAAAGCAAGAAGAGGCGCTGCCATGGAAGGTTGATTTACGAACGTTGGCTAGTCCAGTAGTAGGAAAGGAAAGTTTGCAGATTGGAGAAAGTATGCCAGGATGGGCTGATGATATAAAAAAGTATTTGGAGACGGGTGATCTTCCCCCATCTCGGGAAGAGGCAAGAAAGTTACCGCGAAAGGTAGACGGGGTGCTTTACAAGTGAGATTTTTCAAACCCATTATCGCGATGTATAACAAAGGAGGAAGCAGAGTACGTGATGAAGGAAGTACACGAGGGGATTTGCGGGAGTCATTCAGGAGGACTATCACTCGCCTCAAAGATTGTAAGGGTAAGGTACTATTGGCCAAACACACTCAAAGATGCGAATGAGTTTGTGAAAAAGTGTGTCCAGTGCTAGATTCATGCACCAATTCCAGGTGCACCTCCCGAAGAGCTGTGATCGATAACGTCCCTATAGTTGTTTGCCTAATGGGGGATGGACTTGATAGGCCCTATGCCCCCCAGCAAAGGAGGATCCAAGTTCATCATCGTAGCCATTAACTACTTTACGAAGTGGGCAGAGGCTAAGGAGATTGGCTATAATAACCGCCCAAAGTGTGATGAAGTTCCTGTGGAAGGCAGTAGTGTGCAGGTTCGGGATACCTCAGTGTATCATTTCTAATAATGGAAGACAGTTTGATTCCGAACATTATCACCAATGGTGTGCGAAGTTAGGAATCAAAGTCAAGTACTCTTCCCCAGGCCACCCTCAGGCGAACAGGCAAGTTGAAACAACCAATAAAACCATTGTAGGGATATTGAAAAAGAAGATGGGCGACAAAAAGGGAGTGTGGGCCAACGAGCTCCCAAAAACCTTGTGGGCTTACAGAACTACACCAAAAACCTCAACAGGAGAAACACCTTTTGCCCTAGCTTACGGAAGTGAGGCCATGTTTCCTGTAGAAGTGGGGTTATCAAGCCACAGAAGAAAAAGCTTTGACCCAGAAACAAACGTGGCAAGGTTGGAAGAAAACTTAGATCTATTGGAGGAAATAAGGACGTATGCAGAAGCCAGAGTTGCAGCTTCTAAAAAGAGATCGGTGCTAAAGGAGACCTGTGTCACCACGAGAGGAGGAAAGTTGGGCCCTCAATGGGAAGTCCCTTATGTCGTGACTGCAAACCATAGGCCGGGAACTTACCACCTCAAAGATGCCACGAGATGTGCACTACCCCACCCATGGAACACAGAGCATCTACGAAAATATTACGCATAAGGGAAAGATATGTAAAATTTATGTTTCATTGATTTACTTGTCACTCCCATTTCCAATAATAAATGGCGGCGTTAAAAAATTTATGTTTCATTGATTTACTTGTTAATTTCTGTGACAACCCAAAATAAGGGATTTCTTTACTAAAGGCAACGTAGTTGAGGAACTCTCCCACTAGCCTAATAATTAAAGGTTAAAACGGTTGAGGGATCTCCCATTAACACCATCACGCCAAAAGGTGACGTGGTCGAGGGATCTCCCACTAGCCTAAAACTTAAAGGTTAAAACGGTTGAGGGATCTCCCAGTAGCCTAATACTTAAAGGTTAAAACGGTCAAGGGATCTCCCGTTAACACCTTCTCACCAAAAGGTGATGTGGTCGAGAGATTTCCCACTAGCCTAATACTTAAAGGTGAAAACGATCGAGGGATCTCCCGTTAATAGCACCTCGCCAAAAGGTGACGTGGTTGAGGGATCTCCCACTAGCCTAATACTTAAAGGTAAAACGGTCGAGGGATCTTCTGTTAACACCTTTTCGCCAAAAGGTGACGTGGTCGAGGGATCTCCCACTAGCCTAATACTTAAAGGTTAAAATGGTCGAGGGATCTCCCTGTTAAGTCGAGGGATCTCCCATTAACAGCTTCTCGCCAAAAGGTGACGTGGTCGAGGGATCTCCCACTAGCCTAATACTTAAAGGTTAAAACGATCGAGGGATCTCCTGTGAACACCTTCTCGCCAAAAGGTGACGTGGTCAAGGGATCTCCCACTAAGCCTAATACCTAAAGGTAAAATGGTCGAGAGATCTCCCGTGAACACCTTCTGGCCAAAAGGTGACGTGGTCGAGGAACTCTCCCACTAGCCTCAAATTCAAAGGTAAAACAGTCAAGGGATCTCTTGTTAACACTTTCTCGCCCAAAAGGGACGAGGAACTCTCCTATTGGCGTAACGCTCAAGATTGTGAGCAACATAGCCTAATACTTAAGGTATGAATAACATACGTTGATATCTTGATGCAGGTTACCAAGAAACAGCAATAAATACTTTCTAACCGACAAACAAAGTTCAGAAGCCTCAAAACGGCTTACAAAATTCAATAGCCTCAAAACGGCTTACAAAGTTATGTTTTGTACAAAGCTTCAGAAAAAGTCAAAACAAATCCCTCGGGATGTGCGAAAACCTCAAAATATATAAATGCTAGGATGGGCAAGGGAAAGCGTCAAGCATCTCGACTCGGCCGAGGGAGTCACAGAAATGAAGAGCAACCTCACTAGCCCAAATAGACTTCCACTCTAGAGTATGCAGATTCGTTGTGGGTTCCCGAAGAAGAAGCTCACGGAGCTGTTTGACACCCAAGTTGAAACCTATGCCTGGAGCTGAAGATATTGATGGTTGCTGTTTTTGAGAAGGCTCTTCACTTTGGCTAAGTTTTTCTCAGTTTCAGCTTTCATCCCCTCGGCCACCCCAGCTTTATGAGTAGTTCCCGTTGTTCGTTTTCGAGAGAGACCATGCGAGAAGCGTAGTCAGACTTGGACTTGGTTAATTCTTCAATCTCTACCTTTGCATGATCAAAGCTGGCGGCCAAGTCATCCCTCTCTTTCAAGGCAAGCTCCACCCGAGCAGCCAACTCATCTCGTTCTTTCTTAAAAGCCTCTACCTGAGCAGTTAAGTTGTTCCTTTCTTACATAACTCCCTCTGTTTGATTTAGGCAAGTGGCAAGATCATCTAGTTCTTTCTCGATTGTTGCTGCTTCTTGACGATAGTGATCGGCATTCACGGCAGAATTCACCAACTCCTCCCGGAGTGAAGCAACTTGGGCACAAAGGGTAACCAACTCACCATCAGATGAATGGGAACGAGCCTCAAGTTGGGCCAACTCATTGGCCAATTGGTTCTTCTCATCCTCCAATTGTAGCTTATCGTCCACCAAGTTGGCGGCAAGGTGATCAACTCCTTGGAAAAAAAAAAAAAAAAGAAGAAGAAGAAGAAGAAGAAGAAGAAGAGGGGAGAGAGAGAGGGGGGGGGGAATGCATTTAAGATATGTTCTTTAGAACTAATGATCAAAGCATTAAGTACAAGGAAAACAAGTACGAAGGGAGTTCTGGCGTAAAAACACTACAAAGTTGTTGAACAAAAGTATTGATGACCTCCGCTCGGCGAGTATGTAGGGATCTTGTGGAAATTAATGGATGATAACTTGAGGAACTCTCGGGTTGACAGCTGGCGAGGAGGCAGTAGCAAAATACTCCTGAGGAAAAGCAGCTTCAGTCGAGACAAACAAAGGAGCGCTAACAGGTGGATCAACAGGAGGACCCGAGCAGTTTTCAGCTTCATGCCTCACCCCAACTTCATCCTGGTGGGGAACAACCTGATCAATCCCAAGATTCTCCTCGGGAGCTATCAAAGATGGCTCGCCACTTGAAACACTGAATGGTGGAGAAGGAATCGAAACCCTACTAGCACTGGCGAGGGAGAAGGCTGGAAACACGAAGGGCAAGTCAAGAGTAACCCCACCTGAAATTGTCGAGGCGAGGGGGGAACTAGACATTGCTACTAACTCTTCAACACTCCCCTCCTCGCCATGTTCCAACCGGGGAAGTTCCGGAGGAACATCAGAGGCCCAGCAACGACTAGCGAGGGCAAAATTAGTAAAGGCATAGAAGCCTCAAAGGGGGGGAAGTTCGTAGAAGTGGATGGAGGAACCATAAGGAGGTCGGGTTTCAAAACAAGAATATCCTCTTCCACTGGAGTGTTATCACTTTGCTGCTAGAAATCTTCAACTAGTGCCGTCGAAGGCAGAGCAGCAGCTTCGGCGGCCGCCTCTACCTCGATTATGTTTTCGAGATCTTTTCCGGCCAAGGACATGACGTCATTTAGAGAAAGACTTGGTGGATCCACAAAGGTGGCCATAACACTCATTTCCTCTCGAAAAATGGCCAATTTGGTGCTTCCACCTGCCAGAGAGGTGGTTTTACTCGGTAATTCCCGAGAAGAAGTCAACTTAACATTACCAACGGCCTGAAATGTTGTCCCACTTTGTTTTTCTCAAGGAGGTACTAATTTTGTACCTCCGCTCGGTGCAAAGGAAAGTGAAGAACCACCTTTGGATGAAATAGACTCGTCTAAGCGAGGCAAGATACGAGCCTTCTTAAGTTTTCTTTGTTTCTTTCCGCCTAAGCCAGGGCGTTTCTTCCTCTTCAAATCGCCAGCGGGCGAAGGGGCGTCCAAAAACTCCCTACCAAATATATGGGTTCGGCTAGGAACCATCAAATACTTTTCAATATTACTGGGTGTTAAAAGAGCATTCGAGAAGCATAGCTTGAAATGAGCTTGGGCCCAAGACTCTACTAACTTCACACGGGCCTCCTCGCCATGGGAAAAGATAATCTCAAAGGCATCAGAGTCAGGAACAAGAGACCAACAAGCCTAATAGGGAATTCCCAAGTGGAAGCTTCATCGACGAGAAATTCCTAACCCGAGCCAGAAAGCAAGAAAAATTTGTTCCCCCACTCTTTGGCGTGAGAATACTAACTCTCCAATTTGACCAATTTACTATAGGATCTAAAACTACAAATGTTCCCCGCCAAACACCTAAACCCATATAGAGATAAAAATTCACGGGTTGTAAAGTTAGGGTACTCATCGCCCATGTTCTCCAGTACCCTTCGCCACAAAATGCAACAGGTCATCAAAATCCTCCAGGCATTGGGCACCAATTGAGTGGGGGTGAGCCCCAGGATGTCTAACACGTCGCGGACCGGTCACACAAAGGGCAATCGAAGCCGCATAGTAAACATTGCAAAGTAAAGGGCGACAGAAACGGCCATACCTTTTGCATCGACGACTCTCTGATTCGGAGTGGGCATCGTCAACACCACAAAATCAGGAATGTTGAAGGTGTCTCGAGCATTTTCCAGGTCACGAGAAGAGATAGTCGATGAGCAATGAGAGCCCACGAATATAGACGCCGGAGGAGCAACGGAGATTTGAGGAAGAGAGTCGCGGGGTGGTGAAGAGTCCCGAGCCAAAACCACAGCCTTGGCTTTGGAAGAAGAGGAAGCCATGGAGGAATGAAGAAAATTGCGAGAGAAAAGAGGGCTAGAACTCAGAAAGATAGGCAAGAAACGTGAAGGAAATAGAAGTTCAAAAGAAGAGGGAAAACGGGCATTAAATAAGAGTTGAAGTGAAATGACTATTGACGTGCCCGAGGAATGGAAACGAAACGGCGCACTGACACATCTCGAAAAGTGAAATGACACTTAGATTCACGGGGTAACTGGAGAGGACATCCCAACCGGTTAGCCCCCAAGGTGGGCCTGGGCTCTTACTTAAGCCTAAAACCTGTCTCATTACCGAAAAGCCCAGCTCAATAACAAGAGAATCCAGCCCACAGCCAATACCGACTGGATAACTATCCAACGGTGGCAAAGGATAGAAACGGCTATCATTCAAATTTACTAAGAGATGAGCCCTTATCTCCAAATTTGAATTCGAATAATGGATAACTATTATCAGATAAAAGAACAAAGATAACTCATGGAGTTCTATATAAGGGGAGAACCCAGGTATGTAAGAAGATCGAACTCATTGGTATTATTAAAATTATCTTCAGTCATTGACTTAGGCATTGGAGGCGTTCCCTTGAACCCCCAAGCCGTCTACTCTTTGGTTGCAGGTGATCGTGAAGTGGTGCCAGTGAAACACATTTATAACACTACCTATGGTTTCATTTATCGAAACTGTAGACCTTGATGCAAATGTAGTTTGAGAGGAGTTTCCCGAGAAAGAATGACTGATCCCACCTGAGCCTTAGAGGCAAAGTCTTGTCTTCGTTGGTTATTGTTTGTATCTATTAAGATGTGCATTTTAGTCAGGTGATAAATCGTGTTTGGTTTATTGTACTTGGACGTAAGTAGGGGTGTAAGGCTATCAGTCTGGATAAAAAAAAAAAAACGACCAGACCTAATGGTTCAGTCCAGACCAGACCGGACCGATAGTCTTATTGGTCGATCTTGGGGTGTGATTTTTTTGGATTTTAAAAAATTATATTCAATGAAATGAAATTATTTAATATTCTTTAATCGTATATAAAATGTTAAAGAGATTACTTAATTTTAATTTTAATTTTACTAATTTAATTATTTTTTTGTGTTAATTTTTTGTAAAAAACAAAAGAAAAAAAGAAAAAAATAGAAAAATGGTCATGGACCAACCGGACCAACAGCTAGCGGTCTGGTTTGGCAAAAATGATAGATAAAAATTTTCGATCCATGACCTTTCTTAGAGCAGATCAAATCGATTATACCCCTAGACATAAATGATGAACAATTGGTGCTATATAATATTATTTGAAAAGTAAAAGTGACTTGCGGATATTATTATCATTAATGGATGAACTTTTACCGGTCCAGACCTCTAGTACAATCAGTGCTTAATATTTGACTAAGCCCTTACTTATTCCACTGCGACTTATTCCACTTTTTCCTACACGTACACTTCTCGTGAGAAATCATGCCTATTTTCCAATTTATTTTCGGGTTGTTGCCCAGCTGGCATCCCTACTACCACGGATCTCGCCAGGTTCTTTACTATGGAACGGGCCGCCATATTTACGGTATGGCTCTCTCACTCTCTTACAAGATTGGTTAGCATGCAGTAGGTTTAGTAAGACAAGTGGACATTAAGGATTTTAAGGTCATGTGATTACATTTTAACGTTTATAATAGCAAGGCGTTCAAGACATGGGTCACGAATTGGGGTTGGTCGCACAGGTTATATATAGTATGAGGTCACATATATCTTGGGTCCAATAATTGTGGGTTTAAGTTATAGTTGAGTTAATTAATGAATATATATACGGTTTCGTTGAATATGATTTACGTTTTAATGGAGAGATAAATTAACTTGGAGGTAGATTATGAGTTAATTTGTAAGTGCTATAAGATCAATTTGCAGAGTTAATGTGGTTTTAAGGCATATGCGGTGGATTAGTGTGTTACAGGCATGCAGGTGTGATTCAGTTATGATTTTAGAGTTTAATGAAATTAGGATGAACCGTTGAACAAAAAAAATTATGAGCATTTAACTTTTTCGTGAAGAAAAATTCTATTTATAAGCTTCATACACCACACACCAATTTTTTTATTATTTTTTTAATTTTTTTCTCTTATCAAATGTATAGTATATAGATGAGGAGTAGAAGAATTCAATTGTTTTAAGAAAAATAAAATAAAAAAAAAAATTTAAAAAAATAAAAAAAATTATGGTATGTAACATGTGAGGCTTATGAATAACAATGCTCGTTGGTGAAAGGATGTTTTAAGAATATAAATTATGATGAGGTTTTAATGATGAGTTTAAATACTTCATGAAATGATGCTTAACACTACAAGAAATAAGTCTTATTCTAGCGATTTCATATTTAATGTAATGGAAATCG
The DNA here is from genome assembly GCF_001411555.2 of Juglans regia. NCBI lineage: Eukaryota > Viridiplantae > Streptophyta > Magnoliopsida > Fagales > Juglandaceae > Juglans > Juglans regia. The sequence goes on along the minus strand of NC_049906.1, from coordinate 18,220,647 downwards.
TTGCTAACAGTATTTTATTGCGGCGCAAGCAAAATCACCGTAGTAAATTTGGTTTTTATTTCGTTGTGAACAGCTTCCAAACTTAGTCACAAAAAGTGATTTATACTGTAGCAGTGTTTTCTTTCTAGCGATAGAGGGAAAATGCCGCAAATTTGAATTTTTGCGGCGACTTTTTGTTGCTACAACAGAACCTGCTGGTAAGGGAAGGAAAATAACAACGGATTTTGTGGCGGTATAATTGTCGCCGAAACTTGTTATGGCAATTCATTTCAATTCATCATTACAATTTTTTCAAATTCCAACACAAAATATAATAAACAATTCAACTTTTTCAAATCCTAAAATAATAATAATATTAAAAAATAATATTCTAACAATATTTTATCAACTCAACTCAACTCAACTCACTTTAACATCCAAACTTACCTTAACCTTTTACCGCAAAACTTGACGGTCGCTAACATATTTCAAACTTCCGCCCTTCTATTTCTTTCTGCCTCATCCTGGTCAGTGTTTTGTCTCCCGTTCATGTCTCTCCCTCTCCCTCCCGCTGTGCAGTACTACCACCCCTTCCCACGCTATGCCACTGCCATGTCGTCGCCGTTGTCGCTTCACTTAGTCGGTGAGTGTCTCTCTTCTCTCTCGACATTCATCTCTCCTCTCTCTCTCTCTCTCTCTCTCTCTCTCTCTCTCTCTCTCTCTATAAAAATCACAGAATGATACCTAACCTTGGCTCTCCTCTCTCTCCCTGTCTCTTTCCTCTCTCTCTGTCCTTTTCTCTCACTCTCCCTCTCTCGATTTCTCCCTTCTCTCTTCCTCCATTGATTTCTCTCACTGGCCCTCTCTCCAAGGCCCTCGTGTTCTTCTGCAGATCCAGACCATTTATACAATCCAGACCAAATCAAACTCTCGATATGGCCATCATGTGGTTCCAGGTATCTTCTTCTCTTACAATCGCTGCTTACTGTAATTTCACTCTCGATTTCCTTGTCCCGCTTGTAGTACTCCCTCTTTTTATAAATTTCAACTTTTCCTCTTGTTGATACTTGCCATTTTAAGTTGTTTTTCATGAATTCATGTGTTTATCAGTCTGATTTTATACAATCGAATTGCTTATACAATGACTAATACCGATTTTAGCATGATTGGGAGATTTTTTTTCCTGATAGGTTTCCGAAATAGAGGATTAGGGTTTTTACCAGTGGATTGTAGTGTTGTATTGCAAATCACATGCTGACATGTGATGAGGTTAGAAGTCTTTAAGCTTCTTTTGTTTTTTTTTTCTTTTATGAATGCTATTGAAGGGAAATGTTTCCAGTTAGTATGAAACTAGATTTGAATCTGTACTTTAGTTTTTGGTGTGATTTATTTTTGTGTCACTTGTTCTAGCATTGGATCAATCTACCAAGTTTCAATTTTTGTTGCATCTGGGATTCCTTCAAGCAGCTATCTTATTTGGTTGAGACGGTCTGTTTCTTTAACTTTTTGATTAACTGCAGAATTTCATAATCAAGTTTACTCTCATCATAGTTAAAAAAAAATTGTTATTGACATCTCTATTAGCTTTAACTCTTTCACTTCTTTCACGTGCTTTCTCATCGTGGGGGAGAATATGTATTCTTCATCTTCCCTTCGCAACCAGAAGTAAAATTCTTCTCCAGACTATATCATTTTTAGATGGATCCCAAATTCGTTGCTAAACTGCTAAATCATTTTATAAGCTGCCAATTGTTAACTTTTTATATGATAATCCAATTTCTGCAATTATTCACTTCACCAATGCTTGTTATACAAATGATAACTTGAGTTTTCCTGAAACTATTCTTGGTTTTTGCAGGAAGTTGTACATATTTTATGGTATGTAGCCTATATTAATTTTAAAGCAGGGAAATTCTTCTCCCACTGCTCATTGTCGCCTACTGATTGAAGAAAAAAATTAAAATCTTGGTGGATCTCTTGGGTTTTCTATGTTATTTTCGACTTTAGATGGATTAAATAATCTGATACCTATGCTTGCTTCTGGTGTAGGTGTGTTGGGGGGGGGGGAAGAACAAGCTGGTGTACGTGTGTGGTGGTGCAGTACCTATACCACAAAAAAAGTTAATAAGGTAGTGTAGGTGTATGCCCTTTTTCTTACACTGCAGTGCATGAAGAACACTTTTTCAGAAATTCCTTTTCTAATCTGTTAATAAGGACACTCGAATTTGGATGTGCTTTCTCCTTTGAAATCTCTTTTGGAATAGAGCAGTGTGATCAGGACTATGTAGAAACTATAATAGACTTGCGATATGGTTGTGCTCGCACATATCTGCATGATCTGTGTGATCTTTCAAATATGGAAGATCAGATTGCAAAATCCAAAGATCAAGCTCTAATGCAGGAAGGATAGCTTGGACAATGTAGAGAAGTGGAGATATGCAACCGAGGAGGAGAAGTGGCTGGAAGAGTACGAAAGGGTAAAATATCTTGAAATTTAGTTTTTCTATTAAATGTCAATCCCTTTTGTCAAGAGAAATGCTGATATCTTGTTGTCAGTTGCTACAATTGTTGGATAATGTATTAACTTTTATGTGTAAAATATGCAAACTTTTCTGCAAACATTCTAATTTGTTTTTTGTTTTTTTTTTTTATCTTAGATTTTTATACCATGTTTAGTTTATGTTAATGACCGACTTTTATTTTAATAAAATCTAATCCTATGAATTCCTTCTTTGACGAGAATTATGCCTCTATTTCTATTTTCAGTCTTTCTCTCATAAATCACACTAATGATTTATATCTTGTTCATTTTCTATTTTTTCCCCCTCAAATGTGCGAGCGAGTTGTGTTGGATTTGACGATATATGATGCCTTAGAACCTGTAACATTTTTTCTGTAAATTTGTATCTTTTTTAATGTATGCCTTGCTCTAATCTCTTGCAGGCTACAGCAGTACAAGTTGGTTTAGGTGAAACTTCTAGCTCAGCAAAGGGATTTTCAGGTGCTCTTCTTGAATTTTAACTGTCTCTGCAAATGACATGGGCTTTTTCGCTAATATTGTATCTTTTAGGAAACTGCATGGTAGAGCCATTGTCTTTAAATAAAATGGTTTAGATGTTGTCATCTCAGTATGAATGACCTGGAGAATCCTAAACGTTTTCTAACTTATTTGTATGTTGAGGCTGTAGAACATAAACTATTTAATTGAAAACAATGATTAGGATTTTAAGAATGTTATCATAGAAATATCCTGAGAAGTCAGTTTTAGATTTGACTATTTATTTTTAAGAGTAGAAGATTTGACTTTATACATTAATATTAAGCAACTCTTACCAACCCTGCCTACCAAGTTATTGCTCTACACATAGATATATCGTGTACATGTATATATTTGTTAAAAGTAATGTTTTTAAAAATATTTGTTAAAAGTAATGTTTTTAATTTCGTACTGTCCCGGCCGGTACGGCCGAAATTTTTCGTTTCGGCCATCCGGCCGGTACAGGTACTATATATGTGCCGTACTGGCCAAAATACCGGCCGTACCGGACGGTACCGGCCGTTTCGGCCTATGTTTTTTTTTTTTTTTTTTCATTTTTTCAAACTACAAGTTCATTTTTTGACCCTCAATTTAGACTAGACTATTTATAATTTATATGTATGTATGTATTTATATATAATTTATTCATATATAAACTATTATTTTAGAATATAATTGTTATATATATTTATATATATAATTTATTCATATATCGACTATCCCGAAACGGTACACGAAACGGTACCGGTACCGAAATATTTCGTTCCAGTGTCTTGACCGGTACGCCATCCGGTACGGTATTCAAAACATTGGTTAAAAGAGAGAAAAATAGTATATATTTCTATATGGGAGAAATTGAAAAAGAAAAGGTCGATCCATCGATAGTTTTAAAAAATTAATAGTTTTTTCCAAGAAAATTTCATGAACAGATAAAAGACTACGTTACCTTAAATTGATCATGAACAGTTTGATAGCTTTGACGTAAGACTTGACAAGCATACTGGTTCTCTTTGTTGAAGACCATTTTCTCAACTCTTGGAGAATTCAGGACACGCTCGTGGTACCGAAAAGAATTGCAGTAGTAATAGAGAGGTGTATTCCCGTCGTTGTCCTTCTGATTCAAAAGATTCCGGAGAGACGAATTATCTTGGATCATTAGCGAAACATGTGGCCGCCAGTTGGTCATCACGGCGAGATGGAGTGCATTACGGCCTTCATTGTCAACCACTTCGCAACAATCCGGACACTTTGATATAATCTCCTGTTACGGAAGAGTGGTTGCAATGAGCTGCAATGTGAAGAGCTGTCCTACCCTCTGCGTCTTTCATATATGCTACCTCTCTATCAAATTCCAGCATTAGTTTTGTTGGCTTAATATTGTTCATGTATAATGCAGCCATGTGAAGCGGAGTCCAACCATTTTGGTCTGCCTGTTTACATAGAGCGCGTCCGTATCTTTCCGAAATGTTTTTGGTCATTCCTAAAAGAAGTTAAACGTGCTAAATTAATGTAATAATTTTCTGAAGGACAAAAAGGAAGACATTAGGATATAGAAAAAGGACTATTCAGGTGAAATTAATCTAAAACCGGCCCTATGCATATCAAACATCTTTATATTTCATGATTTCCATGTCCTGTCATATTTGATACCACCACATAAATATTGTTTTAAGCCGATTATGATTCCAAAATGCTTAAAAGATAAAAAGGCAATACCTTCATCACCCCAAAATGCTGCAGCATGCAAAGCCGTTCTACCCAAGGGGCCATCACAAGCTGGATACTTGAATTTGTTTAAAATTTCTGACACCAAATCTGGAAAATGTCTCTCGGCAGCCAAGTAAAGTGGGGTCTCACCAGCAACATTAGCACCAAACGAAAATTCTGGATCTACCTCCATTAGTAACTGTTGTACCACTTCAATGTGATTGTGACGTACAGTTTCATGTAAGACCGTGTCTCTCTCTTTGTTCAGCTTTCCAATCATCTCCGTAGTAGCTTCAACGAGTACTCCACTTTCAAGATCTGGATGTTGGAATTTTTTATGTTTAATCAGGACTTCGACTATGGAAGCATGCCCATACCTTGCCACCACATGTAACGGTGTATCGTTATCCGCGTTGGCTTTCAATAAAAGTGACGGGCACTTGTCCAGTACATCTTTCACAAAGCTTGCCGCTGTGGCTGAGTTGGTTCCTCCAGCGGCGGGAAACTCTTCTTCAACGAGGATACTTGAAATGCAAATATGTAGGATTGTATTTTGATTAACTGTTAAAAACCCATCAAGTGGATCGCGACTTTCACGTTCCAAGACCTCCAGGTTGCCTTTCGCCGCCGCTTCATAGATTTTAGGATCCATTGCAATGATGGCGCCTCTGTATGCTGCACCGTCGTGATTATATATTAACGATAAAAATTTCCAAGATTTGCATCCCTCTCCATCATGATTTTATAAATAATATATTTTATATGATTTATTTTTTAAAAACATTTATAGTTAATCAGTAATAAAGCAATATCTCAGATCCAAAACTAAAAAATAAAAAATAAACACTCAACAAGCAAATTACTTATAATTAAGACGTACAAATTCATCAGTAGCACAACTACGAACGAGACATTTCACCATTCATGAACTATTTTTAGAGAGCACAAATAAAAATGAACCTTACTAATTCCAGGTTAGCAAGTAATGACCGGAACCAGCTCCTTTAATTTCCCTGAAATAAGCTTACTTCTCGATCGACCTCATGACCTGAATCCCAATGAAGCACAATTTAATCAGCAAACTCTACAATAATGAGAAAGAAAAGAAGAGGAGGGTCTTGGGTTTGTCGTCTTCGAAATAGTACTGGGGAAAAGAAAAGAGGCAGTGTTAAAGGGTAGGTAGTGGAGCTACAAGCTTGGAGATGGCATACCATTCGAAGGAAGAAGACCTTATCCTTGAAACTGGAGTGACGGAGGTGAGATATTTATATACAAGCGCTTGATCACTAGGAGTTATGATACATACGTAATATATTTTACAACACATATTTTAAAGTAAAGATAATTTTATAAAATGACGTTATTTTTATCTATTATGTTACTAAATTACCTTTTATTTTAAAATATGATTATGTAATGTGTTGTGAAAAGTGATGTGTATTTATCATTTTTCATTTAAAAAATATTGATATATATTTTTTAAGATATTGTGGTTATTAATAAATATAAATTTTAACTTTTATCTGAACTTATGTTAATCAAGTCAAATGAATTATGCGTTTTAATTCAATCCATAAAATGAAACAAACGGATTAAATAAATCGTATCGTATTAATATATTTCTAATTAATTATTAAATGGATCGAAATGAAAGACACAATATAATCCGTTATTTAAATAGCTTAGATTAAGATTTAAAAATTTCACGCGTTTAATTCAACGAATTGGATTCAAATTAATCTATTTAATTTAATATTTATAACTTAACACGAGTCGAACACCAACACGATTTGTCATCCTAGCGGAGTGGGGGTTCAAACAGGTTGTCCGGTGTGAGACCAGGCGCCAAATTATTGAAGTACGTAAACTGTGCCCATAAAAGTAGCCGTACATACATGTCCACCAAAAAAAAAGTAAAATTATTGATAAGGATTTATTTGAAGAATGATTTGAGATGAAGATTTTATGAATAATAATAAAATAATTTATAATTAATAGTGAGATAGTTTAAAAAATGAGAAAAAATTTAAAAAAAAATTAGAATATTTTTTTCATTAGATTTGTTATTATTCCCTTCCTTTTAGAAATGATTTGATTGTATTTAAATAATATTGATGTGATACATAAAATCAATTCAATTGTAAATCAGTTTAAAATTTAAAATTTAAACCACATCAAACTGATTTATATATTATCTGATATACTGATACATAAATCAGTTTAATTTTAAAATAAAAAAAATACATTCCAATTTGATTAATAAACTGATTAATTGGTTTCGGTATTCCTTAGCATATCTTATAAACTGATTAGTTTGTGAGAAAATACTTGCAAAAGCTTCGAATCAGGTGTGCAAAAGAATTTCGAAAAACAGCCAGAGAGTGTCTTTTGTGTTCTAACAAAGCAAAGTGTAAATGAGAGATGATCTTCATTGGAAGGGGCTAGAGGGCTTTTTATACAAGTTATGGAAGATGATAAGTCTGGAATGAAGCTTGAGTGTTGATATTTTCTTCCAATAAAATATACAAATATCAACCAAGAGTCTTCAAGTGGAGTTTAGAAGAGTGAGGTGACTCTTTAGTTTTTTACTTCGAGAGTCTTCTAGGTTCTCCTGAACAAATCTGGTTAGGCATGTGGAGGGTGAACTTGCTTAGTCAAAAATCAATGCCGAGTGGGCCAAATTCGTGGGCCTTAACCGAATGGACCTCAATTTTGAATTTTAAGAGGGTTTGGGTTGCTTTCAAGCTCAAATCTTTTTTCTCTTGGCCCAATCAAATATCCAAGGTTAACAAGGTTGGATAATGATGTTCTAACACAAATTTGAAGGATAAATAGCATGTGAAAGTAATTTAATCAAGCGATTAAACAGAATGCTAGAAATTGATTCATTAAGGTTTTGGAGGTCAACTTTATGGTTTGGATAAAACTGTTTAAGATTTCGGTTTCCACCATATTTTTGGATTCTTAGTTGGATCCCGACCATATAAGATTTTACTAAGGTGGAAAACCTCTTTGGTTTGGCACAGTTTGATTGGTCGGATGGAATAGGATTTTTGCTTAGGTGCCATGATATCACACCTTGATTCATTTAAATCCATCAACCGTTCATCTTGGTGCCAAGTGTCTAATACTATTCATTCCGAAAAAGTGAATAATAAAATTATCACCGAAAAATTCTAAATATCCATATTAACCTACAATAAAAATCATTTACCAAAATTCAACTCCAAAGTGCCCCTAAAAATAAAAACACAATTTCGAACATGCATTTTGTTCAAAAATATGAAAATGGGTTATTACGCCATAAAATTCTCAATAATCAACTGAGTTTAATGACGCTGACCATAACGTATTCTGACACTTCTAACTACCTCAAATAATTAAAATCTCACTTCTCGCACTATAGTAAGTGATAGCGCTGATTATGCTTATAAACTAAAACCTATGCGATTAGTCAAATTGTGAAAACTTACAGTATTTTTACGAGATTCCTAAAGCCTATAGAAATTCCACCATTGAATTTCTAGCGGGCTGTTACAGCTGTGCTTAAATCCAAGGACCAAACTGCTGAGATTTCAAAGCATCTCCTTGGTGCTCAAACCTCTGCCTGGAACAGTCCCTCCCTTTATGAAATAAAGTACCACACTAAAAGCAAAAATTTTGTAGCCTCTCATATTTAAAATAAATCAAATATTGCTGCTCCTGAAACTTCAGCCACCTTCCTCTCAGTAAAGGCTTATGGAGGTCAATTGCAACCCTCACTCGAAGACATCTCCCCCATGCCAAACCATCAGACTCAGCATCAACTCAAATGACATGACCAATTGAGGATCCAAACTGTTCCCCCACCTCTTCTATCATAGCTGCCAAAGGCAGGTTATGAAGTTGAACCCAAAAAGGTTCAAAGTTAAACTGTAACGCATTGATGGACACAGTTTCTTCCACTTCTAGCCAGGGTTAAGAGGTTCTTATAAAAAAACCATAGATGACCACTAAGAACCTTTTCTTTATCAGTCAACTTCTGAAACTCTGATCACCCAGTTTCTTAAACCTCAACCATCCCTCCAACCTCCAAACTTGGGACATGGTCATCCTGAAAGCTTCATTGTTTACACCTTTCTCAGATAATACTCTTCCAATAACACAGTGTTTCCCATGTACTCCCCCCTCCTTAACACCCTCATGAGTGACATGGAAGATAGAGATCTCTTCCCTTAGCCAGTTCTTCCTCTTCCATCACCATACCACCCTACCCAACTCTCACAGTGATGAGAGACTTACACCCTTGCACAAGACAAAGGCACTAAGCCTTACTCTGTCTCAAAACATTTAACATATTCATCTTTGTATCATTCTTTACTATTTTTTTACTTTTTCCAATCTTTTTTTGTATATATTTCTCGCATTTAAACTTTTATTTGTAAAAACATGCAAATTTCAGTATTATTAGAATATTTTCTCTTAATAAAAAGAAAAATACTCATATTACCATTTGTGCAAGACATGATAAAAAAGGATAAAAAGATCAGGAAAAATAGAATGAATGAGGTTTTCCCATTTATTTTCTTTTTAATTTTTTATTGAGCGATTGATATCATTTTATCAACAGAGAGATATTGCGTTCATATTAATATATTAAAAATATTGAAAATATTACAAATTTAACCGTAGGTATAAAAATATTTAGAATGAATAAAGAAAGAAAAAATCAAGAATATTTAAATGATATATAGAAAAATTAGATAAATGGATATATAGTATATTGTAAAAGTCGTTAGTTAAAATAGAAAAATGAGTTTTAGTTGATTATTTCATATGAAAATTTAGATACGCCATTAGGAATGGCTCAAAGTTGGACAGAGTGTTGCATGCCATGCGGCAAAAAAATCGTAAAGGGAGTTCAATGGAAGTTGCGAGTTGTAATAGCTTGCAATTGCACGTATAAATTTTACGAGTTGAGTAACTAGCTCAGGTGTCATTTTGGAAATCGACGAAAACTAAGTTACTAAATTTGCAATTAAACCCAATATACAATGATATTTATCTTAAAAACAAAGTTCCGTACTCATAATATTTTTATTGATTAGATCAAAAACATCTTTACATAGTGGTTAAATCTTAATTAGGCACGTACCACCGCATTTCTTTAAATATATAAACAAGGATGGGAAAGAAGGATAAGCAAATAATACAAGTGGAAATGGCAATATTTGAATGCTCCAACAAAGCATATGTACATGTAACAAATGCCAAAACCATTGGTACCATGGAGGAAAGAAGGAACCCTAAGGCTATTTTAAGAAAACGTGTGCGCTCCTTGGGCATGGATTTAGCAGATGGGATAAACGGAATAAATAGGTGGAGAAAGATAGCAGAACTAGATAGCATCAACGATAGGGCGTCTGTAATGATGAATGCTTTGAAAGCAGCACTTTTAAAAATTGCAGAGCCTGGATGTGGATGATCATCTCCACCAATGAAACCCCTTGGCATGTTAATGCCTGCTGCAAAGGTCACGGTTGTAATGAGTGCAGCAACTACCAATTGAGCTCGAGCCGCGTTACCCTCCTCCTCATCCTTCTGTTTCTCCCACTTCTCCCACTCCTCCACATCGGCCTCCTGCTCCGTCTTCCTCTTCTCAATTTCATCATACCCGACTTTTAATAATCGTCCATTGAAATAGAAACTATTATTTTTTGCTTCAAAAAGGCTCTGCTCCTTCTGTAAAATATTTATTGGACTGAATCGTGAGTATTCTTTATTTTTCTATAGATTGAAAGAAAGTGAGAAAAGAAAACAAATCCAAAGAATATTTGTTTGAGAAGGCAAGGTGGCTCGGTATAAAATAATGATTAAAATCAGAATATATAAAGACAATTAACTTCATATCTAAATGCATCTTACAAAAAAACATTTAGAAGTTATAAAATGAATAGAAAAATATTACCGTTCCCAAGATGCATCAATATAAAGAAGATATATCAAATCAAATATGTTTTGAAACGAAAAAGGTTATGTATGCCAGAATTATAGGAACATGTTCTTGAAAGTTGTTAACTAGGTTTATAATTATTATTTGTGTCATAACATATAGTACCTAGTTCGCATAATATTGATAAAATGATAAAGTTTACATCAAAGGAAAGGTTGTGGTTTCTTTGTCACATCATCTTCAAATTAAAGTCATAACCTAAAAGGATTCGGCTTGGATGGAACTGGACCGGGTCCGGTTTCTATTGGAATTGGACCCACGCCCTATAACGCCCGAAACAAGTACCACACTATACGAAAGTAAAATTGAATACTACAAACCCTTAATGTCTACCTCTTCTTCACAGTGATTTAGAGACTTTGTGGGCTAAACGAAAGGAAATAATGGTAAATATTGTGCTCGAAGTGAAAAAAAACAGTTCTAGGTGGTCATAAATATATAACAAATCATTTAAGAGATATGGAAGCTAAAAGCTTCCTTTGAAGAATTCAATAGCTATTGAGATTCTTGAATTTTCTATATGGGAGAAATTGAAAAGGAAAAGGTCGATTAATCGATAATTTTAAAAAAATGAGTAGTTTTTTTTTTTTTCGAAGAAAGTTTCATTAATATTTATTACAAATGACAAAGTATTTATCTTCTTTCTACAAAGCATTGAGGGGGGGAAAAAAAAGGACTACGTTTCATTTTTTTTATCAAAATAATTTTTTACAGAAATAAAATTACAGAACGACATTTTGTTAAGTTTATATATTCTTCTAAGGTTGTAAGAGTGAAATCTAAGCCCTGGGTTGGAAAGCGAAGCTAAGCTAGCCGAGTTTCAGTGGCAATTAATTAACACAAAATGAATATATATACCATCTCAAGAGTCAAGAGACCAAAACAATCTATTAAAAAAAAAAATTCAAATATTTTTTTCATTAGATTGGTTATTATTCCCTTCCTTTTAGAAATGAATTGATTATATTTAAATAATATTGATGTGATACATAAAATCAATTCAATTTGAAATCAGTTTAAAATTTAAAACAAAAAATATATATATACACATTCCGATTTGATTAATAAACTGATTAATTGGTTTCGGTATTCCTTAGCATATCTTATTGAAAAGATAATAGAGTACGTTACCTCATAAAGTTGTAGGCTTTTACTAGTATAGATTTGATGAGCATTCTCGTTCTTTTTGTTGAAGACCATTTTGTCAACTCTTGGAGAATTCAGGAGACGCTCGTCGTACAAATTAAAATAATTGCAATAGTGATGGAGAGGTGTATTCCCGTCGTTGTCCTTCTGATTCAAAAGATTCCGGAGAGACGATTTATCTTGGATGATTAGCGCTGCAATTGGCGGCGACTTGTACTTGGTGAGATGCACGGCGAGATGGAGTGCATTGCGGCCTTTATTGTCAACCACTTCGCAACAATCCGGACACATTGATATAATCTCTTTTGTTACTTCTTTTTGGTTGCAATGAGCTGCAATGTGAAGAGCTGTCCTACCCTCTGCATCTTTCATATATGCTACCTCTCTACCATATTGCAGCAATAGTTTTGTTGGCTCAATGCAACCCAAGTATGCAGCCATGTGAAGCGGAGTCCAACCATTTTGGTCTGCTTGTTTACATAGATCACCTCCGTATCTTTCCAAAATGTTTTTGGTCATTCCTAAAAGAATTTAAACATGCTAAATTAATGTAGTAATTTTCTGAAGGACAAAAAGGAAGACGTATGTTAGGAGACAGAAAAAGGACTATTCAGGTGGTCATTTAATGTGAAGCCGTGTTTAGTAATCAGTCCTTTCTCGTCAAATAAAATTTGCAACCCTACATTTAGATATTGAACTGAATTGAGTTGAGTTGAACTGAGATGATAAAATATTATTAAAATATTATTTTTTAATATTATTATTATTTTAAAATCTAAAAAAATTAAATTATTTATTATATTTTATGTTAAAATTTAAAAAAATTATAATAATAAATTGAGATGAATTTAATAACCAAACGAAGCTTTAAGCTCGAAATTAATCTAAAACCGGCCTTGTGCATATCGAAATTGGTACCACCACATAGATATTTTTTTAACCAAATCATATTCTACAATGCGGAAAAGATAAAATAGGCAATACCTTCATCACCCCAAAATGCTGCAGCATGCAAAGCCGTTCTACCCAAGGGGCCATCGTAAGCTGGATACTCGAATTTGTTTAAAATTTCTGACACCAAATCTGGAAAGCCTCTCTCGGCAGCCAAGTAAAGTGGGTTCTCACTACCACCAACATTAGCATCAAACGAAAATTCTGAATCTACCTCCATTAGTAACTGTTTTACCACTTCAATGTGATTGTGACGTATAGCCTCATGTAAGGCCGTATCTCTCTCTTTGTTCAGCTTCCCAATCATTTCCTTAGTAGCTTCGACTCCACTTTCGAGATCTTGACATTGGAATTTTTGATGTTCAATCAGGACTGTGACGATGGAAGCATGCCCATACCTTGCCGCCACATGTAACGGAGTATCGTTATCCGCGTTGGCTTTCAATAAAAGTGTCGGACACTTGTCCAATACATCTTTCACAAAGTTTGCCGCTGAGGCTGAGTCGGTTCCTCCAGTAGCGAGAGGCTCTTCTTCAACGAGGATACTTGAAATGCAAATATGTACGATCGTATTTTTATTAACGGTAAAAAATTCATCAAGTGGATGGGAGATATCATATTGTTGTAAGGCCTCCAAGTTGCCTTTCGCCGCCGCTTCATAGATTTTAGGATCCATTGCAATGATGGCGCCTCTGTATGCTGCACCGTCGTGATTATATATTAACGATAAAAATGTCCAAGATTGCATCCCTCTTCATCATGTGTATGTTGATATAAATAATATATTTTATATGATTTATGTTTTAAAAACATTTATAGTTAATCAGTAATAAAGCAATATCTCAGATCCAAAACTAAAAAATAAAAAATAAACACTCAACAAACTATTTTTAGAGAGCACAAATGAAAACGAACCTTATTTCCAAGTTAGTAAGAAATAACCAGCTCCTTCTCGATCGATCTGACCTGAAGCACAATTTAATCAGCAAACTCTACAATAATGACGTAAAGGGAGAGAGAAAGAAAAGGGTCTTGGGTTTGTCGTCTTAGAAATAGTACTGGGGAAAAGAAAAGGGGCGGTATTAAAGGGTAGGTGGTGGAGCTACAAGCTTGGAGATGGCATACCATGTGGAGGAAGAAGACCTTATCCTTGAAAATGGAGGGTGGTGATGAGATATTTATATACAAGCCTGAAGATCTTATCCTTGAAACTGGAGGGATGAAGGTGAGATATTTTTGTACAGGTCTTGGTCATTAGGCGTCATGGTGGTAAAAGAGGAAGACCACTATATCCATGTGCGTTCAGTCAACGCGGGCTTTCTCAACTTTTTAAATTGAGTGATGGTAGGCTGCCGGCGTGCCGGCGAAACTAATATTTTTTTATTTTTTTTGGCAGCCGGCTTGCTGGCAAAACTATTATTTTTTATTTTTAGCTGCCGGCGTGCCGGCAAAACTATTATTTTTTAATTTTTATTTTTGGCTGCCGGCACGCCGGCAAAACTAAAATTTTTCTTTGAGACAAAATAATAGGACGTACTAGCATTAATCTTTTAAGTTTCAAATTGTCAGTTTGTACCAGATGGAAAGGGAAAGAAAAAAAAGGCGAACCAACATTTTTTGAGAAAGAATAAAACCCAGACATATGATGGAAATCTTGGGAGATAGGGCTTTATATGCAAATTTTCGAATTCATAAACAAAAATAGAGGCTATGTTTATCCGGATTGTGCATATGTACAATGTAATGAACCTTACTATTCTTTACTGTGCTATAATAAGAAATTGGTATGGAAATAGAAGAATGGTTGCTGTGATGAGTAACAGAATGCACACAAGAAGTTTGATGAAATGAGGAGAGTAACAGAAAGAAAGAAGATGAAAATAGCTACGCCTTGGATATTCGAGGTCCATAATTCCTTCCGAAGAAAATACAAACTGTTTCTGCAATAATTTTTGAGATCCCCAACAACAACCTCTCTTCCCTCTCATATACGAAAAGTTGATCTAATACGGCACTGCCAACTACGGCCATGGGCCACTAAACCACTTTTATTTATCGGCCCGACCCACTTAATGGGATTCATAACAGATTCTCCCCTTTAAAAAAACATTGTCCTCAAGGATCATTTTTTCACTAACACAACTTATATCAAGTGAGGTTGTATATTCTGTGGCACCAATTATAAGTTTGGAAGCTCGGTAGAATTGTGAACACATGTTTGACATGTTAGCTTCGTCTTTCACTAGCATTCTTACACTTCCATAATCGCAAGGCATAACCTGGTGAGTGAGAGGATCAACCAAAATATTTTGAGGCTTCAAATCCCAATGGCCAACAAAGCAGTCACTAATATCAGCATCCCTAGGTCTACTTCCTGTACCACCATTAGCGAAGGCTGAACTAGGAGTAAGATTGAATATCAAATCAGGATCAAGCCCATTGAAAAACGTCCAACTCTGTTCAGGAACCAAACCAGACCTCACTCTAACATCAAAGTTAGGATTTCTTCCAGCCATTCTCTGCCTCATAAAGCATCAACATAATCCACTAAATCAAGTCTTGGGTTGGGACGGGACTTCTACGTGTCATTAGAGCATACAGAAAGTCCATTATATCAGGTGCTTGATGATAATGATATCCTGAAATAGGTACAGAGACATCTTCTGGTGCCAAGTCTTGCATCTCACTGAGTTCTTGAATAAGGCCTCTATCACAGAAAGGGCAAACAACTTCTCCCACTTCCAGCCTGAATCGCACCCAGCATTGGTAGCACCAGTGTGTGTATGCAGTACTTGACATCTCTTCTTTTGAATAAATGGTAACAAAAAAAACCTTAAGTTTCAGGCCTCGGTGCCCCTGGAGGGTAGCTTCAAATTTGATAATGTTTTTGTCTCCCATATAAGCCTTAAATATACGATATGAAATCATCTTCAATGGCATGCCCTAGTAAAACTAGAACGAAGCAAGAATTTGCCACCTTAATGGTGTTCATGTCCATTATTTCAAACTTCGCCCTTTTCTGAAAAACTTTTCACGTGTTGGATCGCAAACTTCACAGTGAACTTCGGTAAATGGATCTTGTAGGTATCTACCAATTCCATCATCAAGTCAACAAAATCAGCGAAGGGACTATCAAGGACCCTTCCAGCAATTGAAGGATCCTCAGCTCCATACATTAGGCCAATACCAGCACCCATCGAGCGGCCCCAAAAGCCTATCAAAGAGACAATTCCATCTTCCCGCAGATATTCAACCACAACCCTAAGATCATCCTTTTCATTCCACCCAAGGGTGACATGCTCTCCTCCAGAGAGTCCAGATCCAGAGAAATCAAGAGTGAAAACAGTAAAGTTTGAAGGCAGCAAAATTATTGCAGCTTCACTCGCATCAGCCCTGCACTCACTGTTCTCATGGCAAATCACACAGGGCAGAGGCTTTCCTTCAGGACTAACGATAGGCACATAATGACTACATTGAAGAACATCCCCCTCACAGTACCACAGATTTTGAGACCAACTCATTTTAATTGATAAATTGATTGTAACAACTGCAATTCTTTCCCTTCCTCTATCAAAAGGCCAAAAAACCATTTTAAGGGCCAAAACATCAAGCCACTGGGAAGCAAAAGATGTCCGAATTACAATTAAATTCTCATGCTTCTTTTGCATCAACTGAAAAAAGATGTATTACTTCCCTAAAAATTTCAGCCTTACCATAAACCATTAGAAGGGTATTGTTACTGGCAATAATAGGTTCAATTCCCATCTTCTTAAGAAACTTTATAGAACCTTCATACCTCCCATTACTAGCACAAGCAGTAACCAACGGAGTATAAGCATAAACCTCAATATCAATCTTGAAATTTCTACTAAACCTCCATGAAATTTCTACTAAACCTCCATATAAACGCACCAAACCCACGAGTTCTAAGAAAAACATCTTTAAGAGCATTAGCATTGGATTCATCAAATTCATATTCAAAATTTAATGAAAAGTACAAGTTTTCCATAAATCTAAAACCTTCTATCTATAACTCCACATTGGATTAGTCATTGAATTCATCAAAATAATATTATAATATTATTTTTTTAATAATATTTGTTTAATTTTTTTTTCATATTTTACAATTACACTATCCATATTTACATTAATAATTTATTTTGATACTTAAATTATTGTTTTCAAATTAATTTTTCATCAACTTGTTTCTAATCGTAATGTAGTCAACTATACTGTAGCCAACCAACTTGTTTCCATCATAAAAACAAGCCGCAACCCAAAAATACAAAAACTAACAACAATTTATAACATTAATTTATAATACAGAGGCCAAGCTGCATCCCAAAATCCACCAACATTCAGTATCACCCAACAAAGGCCAAGCTGCAGTACATTTCAGTATCAACATTTCTACCCAACATTTACACCAACAAACCAGTTCATAAACCAACAACTTCAATATATTCACATTTTAGTATCAAAATAATGTAATAGCTCCACAAACCAATTCATAAACCATGAAATGAAAATAACAATACATTTCAGTAGCAGTTTTACACTTCAGTAGCAGTACCCAAATAATTTTAGCAAGTTCAAAATAATTAATACAGATCTCAGAGTGACTATCCAGCCACATATTTGTCCAAAACATGTCTTCCTAGTTTTTTGCATTCTGTAACCTTAAATGACCTTAAGCTGCAGCCTGCAGAGAACAATATTGTAAATCTATAGTTATTCAAAAAAATACAGCAAGAGAAATTATTAAAACACACCAAAGTAATGAAACCTAATGGAAAAGTCATCAAAGAGAAAAGACAAAAGGCAATCAATTGTGCACATATGATCAGTGTACATGGTTTTAAGAATTATATTCTACCACGCAGGGCTTTCATGCACAACAACATTGAGTACTCGATCGACTAACTGCTTGAAATCTAGAATGATCATTCAACTCATACTGCTAACACTGCATATACAAAGGAAATCATTAATGTAGCAGTAGCTTTAGGAGGAATAATATATATATATATATATATATATATATATATATATATATAAAGAGTGATTGGCATAAATTGATTAAGGACTTACAAATCCTAACCACATAATTTACAGCACATTTGTATAGAGTCAACGATTGTATAGCATCATGATCAATCAACCTTAGATTTTAGCAGAGTGATAGCTAATGATGTTATATTGTTTCTGTGAAGTAGTGATCTTTGCGTGCTGCAATTTAACTTGAAAACCCATGATAATGATCTACTGGAAGCCCCTGCCAAAGCAGGAGCCCAATAATCTGCTCCATTGTCTCTCCCAACTTGCAGCGTACATGACACTGGAATCAGACACAACCCTCTACATCTCAAATCTTTCTTTGGCTCTTTATGACAATCCTAACAAATTTCGAATGAAAACAAGAAAGTAACAGCAAAAAGAAATAAAATAATAATGCATATTAATTCCATTTCATTTATTTGGACCATGCAGAAAAAGAAGAAAAAAAGCTTTCCATTAAAACAAATATCACATAATATCTTCTTTTTAAGAAGAAAGAATTATATTCCTATATAGTCAAGAACTACTTGCAGCTCAGGTGCCTCTTTCCTCTTAATGCAATTCTCATTCAGCAGCTAGTCAAGAAAGGGAAAAACCATTTCAAAAGCATTATCAATTTTAAGTGGTTGGTGAAATTTTAAACTTTAAAGCCCTTGGTTTTCTAGTTTAGCAGACATAGTAAAGTATTAGCTTTTCCAAATCCAAGTTCCCAACATCAGTCCAACACCCATTTAAAATGGGAGTGGATCCAATAAAGCATACTTGACCCAGGGTCTTCAGGAAACATACAATTCCTCTGATCTCCTTGAACCTAACAAGATTATAGCAGAACTCCATGATTTGAAATCAGAACTCTCAGCTCAATCAACAGTATATTAATACATGTTCAATTCCACCAAAATGGGCCTAAAAACTACAAAAATTATACTCCACACACGCAGAGATTAAATACTTGAATTAGACCAAGATGGAGTATATGCAAAAATCGAAGATGCTACGAGTCCTATTGCTAAAATTTGTAATAAAAAAATTATGGAATACATGAGTGCACAAAAATGGAAAAGATAGAATAAAAAACACAATTCTAAATTTTAAAAAATTAGCAAATACTACTCAAAGATCAGCTTAGAAACCTTGTGATTCATAATAGAAATGTAAGAAAAATGCTTTCAGTTTGGGTGCTTAGAAAAATGTAAGAAAATACCCTTAAGCAGTCATTTCTGGGATTGGGCAGTGATTTCCTCGACCCCTCAATAGCGATTTATTTGAACGATATCACTAAGATTTCCTCATGCTCATCAAGTACGATTTAGATGGGGAAATGTGAGTTTATGAGGTTGGGTTTAACAAAACTTAAATAAAAAATGGATAGAAGGGGAGAGAGGGAGTGTCGGGTTGTAGGGGAAGTGAGAAAGAGAAAGGGAAGAGAGAAAATGGAGAGGAAAATTTGAAAGGGAGAAAGAAATTATTTTCGGATTCATGGACAAAAGAAATGGAAGAAAGGGAAGGAGGAGAAGAAAGTGAAGAAAGAAATGGAAGAAAGCTCTGGGAGAAGGAAACAAAATTACAGGCAAAAAGGGAGACAACAGTTGGAAGAAAGAATAATTTCGTAATAAAATAACCGAATAGACTGTAAATAGTGAGTCTTCAAATATGAAAGATAAAAATAAATTTACTATAGGTCAAAGTTTGAGTTTTTACCTTTAGCGAATCCAATACCAACGTTTTAAATCTGAGATTCATCAAATTTTAGAGATCTCTTTGTTTTAGCGAGACCGCTGCCAGTGCTCTAACACCCATTTTATCGAACACCTTTTCTGCATATTCCAAATACCCATCAGAAGCAAGATCTACTAAAAGAGGGTTACCTTAAACTTTGAGAACCTTGAGGTTAGAGAGGTTGGTGAGCTCCCTTAGACTTGATCCCGTTAGCTTGTTGCTGCTTAGCCGTAGAAATCTTAGTGGCTTCCACTTGATAAAGATTTTAGGATTTCTCCTTCAAATCCATTTTCAGACAAATCCATGCTTACACAGTTTTTTAAATTACCCAATGCCTTTGGGATTTTACCTATAAGAAGAACCGTGCTCTGCACAAGAGGATCTCTGAGAAAACGTCGGAGATTGAGCGGGACCATGAACGCATGTTGGATGCGGAAGACGAGCTAGTGATGGCTAAGGTCCCTATGCATCACACCCTTAAAGTGACAGATATGCACGAAATTAACGATTGCCCTACATATCAAAACAGTAGCCCTTTCCGTATAATGGCCCTTCGCAACAATTCTGTCAAACAACTCACCGCCAGCGCCTAGCTCCATAACAACGTGCACTTCGCCTCTCAATGAAATATCGAGATTCATCTTCAAATGGTCTTCGTCATCAGCAAGTCTGGGGTTCTTACTTCCTGGGCTCTCATAGATTGGAACAAGCAAGGTGGAGCCACTACCACCGAGCTTCAGTTGGGCAGAGGGAGTGAAATTAGAGATGGGAATTTCTTTAGAGGCGTTTCCTCTTACCAGGAAAATGCTCCAGCTACGGCCTTGTAGAGAGTCCCGATAAATTGAAGGGTGAAACATGGGGAAGGAAATGAAGAGCTCGGAAATTATGTGTTTGTTTCTCGAGAAAGTGTAGGGGAAGATGTGAATACGAGTGTTCCTTTTTTTCATAGGCCCGAAACTTGAATGAGGAGAAGAAGGGCAGAGGCAATGGAAATAAATACCACCTGGGTCAAACTTTCATCTGGTGCTGGAGGAGTACTACAGGGAAGCCCCTCTACAATGCACGAAATGAACACATGGATAAGTAAGTTAAAGAAAAATAAAATAAAATTATAAAACTAAACAAAAACAAAAAAAGTCATAATCGTTCGCCCTCCCTCCCGGATATGAGAGTCCCTTTTCGTTTGCGTCGCACACCTCCCGTAGTACTGAGAAGCCCATCGCCCAAATGAAGGTGAATGTTGGAAACATTCAGAAATTTGCCAGCACTATTGATTAGCCCATCGCCCAAAGGAAGGTGCCTAGTGCAGATCGCCTCTGACTTGGAATTATTCAAGGAGATTGGTTTTAATTTGTATTGAACTGGAATTTGTTTTTAGAATTGATTGAGCGTGCAGTGTGTTCCGCAAGTAGTGAAAGAATGGTTAAATGCACTAAAGTTATTGTATTGCCAGGCTTTGGTAGATTGAGCGTGCAGTGTGTTCCTCAGCCCTGAAATTGGCCTTGAGAAATGTCCTTGGAGCCTTCAGTCAAATCTCTCTCGGAGAAATTTTTTGTAGAAAGCCCTAGAACTTCCATCAATCAAGGAAGAAACTTTCAAACACTTGCAGGAAGCAATGTAACGCCTTCGAGGAAAAAAAAAAAAAAAGGAATCTCTCGCATGCTGATCTCTACCAAGGAGTAAGAAAGGAAGAATCAGAAAGACGGGTGATCTCTGGTGGAACAAGGAAGGGAAGATCCAACTGCGGGTAAAATAGACATTTCATATATGATACATGGAAGGTGTGCGATTCGTGCTTAATGACCGGCGTGCTTTATAGAATTTCTCCTGGTGCTGAGATCCCTTCTGATCATTGGATCTCCTCCTTTGCCGGACATGATGTGATTTTTATTTAGTGCGGCCATTAAATGCGAAGTGAGATTAAAGTGGAGAAAATAATTTCAAAGATTCTCGTAATAGAGAAAAGAGAAATTTCTGTAAGAACAGATATGCAACGCTCCGGTCTCTGACATCTGAAAAGTTAGTTTTCATTATTTAATATTAACTTTAATATCATAATTATAAAATTTAAAAAATTTTATAAAATATTAATTCATTTATTCAATTCAAATATTTATATTTTTTTATAAGGATAATAAAAAAATTCTCAATAACATAAATTAAAAATTCTCTAAAAATATGAAAAAATCCTTAACTCAACACATCTAAATAACTGAAAATAATCAATTTACTAACTATGACTCTCAAATAAGTACTTATATCCTTGGACACTTATTTCTCTACGAACATCAAACCTCTCTAACACTGCCTACTCTTGCTCTCCAGTAGAACCATCAAGATCATCTAAAAAATGTTGGAGATAAGAGGTGAGTTATCAATAACTCAGTAAACAGAGAACATATATTAGTGTGAAACATGAGCATTTACAGAGTTCAGAATGTAAAACAAAATACTTTTTTATTTTCAGAATACAAAGTCAGAACATGCTATCAAAAATATTAGAGCAAAAATTCAAAAAATATTCTTATTCAAAATTCCTTTGGCACATCATAATTGAACATTTTCATCTTATCTTATCATATTAGAATAGAGACCATGTTTAACCCTCATAGTAGGGTTGTGCAAACCCTGGCGGCCAACTGAGCAGAAACAAAATTTGAATCTTCTCCTTATTATTCTTTGAGTCCCGAGTGTGCACATAAGAAAGACTACGCAGAAAACCACTTTGGCTTCTAAAGTGGGTGCATCAAAAACAGAAAAGTTGGTACCAACCTGAACAGAGGCCACAGTTTTACATCCGTGGTAAGGTCAGAACAGAACAAAAACAGAAACAGAATGTCATGCCAAAAGTTTTCAAAACCACATCATATCATATCAAAGTACAGAACATCTTCAAAACAGAATATAATGAGTTCACAAAAACATAATTTATGCACAAAATTTCATATTCGCTCTCTTTTGCACAGTTCAAAAACAAAAATGTCAAAATAGCTCATGTATACATCAGTCAAGCTAGAAAATACTTTATGCTTATACAGAATTTCATAACTAATGCAGAACAAATAACTTAGGTTGTTCCAAATTTCTTTCATAACAAAACATGCATATTTTTTCAAAATTGACCTTAGTCTATTTTATTTTTGTGCAAAGTCTAGCATAGCAACCCTACTTATCTGGACTTCTTAACTTTCTGAATTTCTTCACAACAGTGTTGAATGAAAATTACTCGTCACCTATAAGATTGCCACGTAATTTCCATAAATATTCGAAATTTACACATTTTTTCAATACTTTAATCTGAAACACTATGTAGCCTCTTTTTCTAAAAAATTTTAAAATTTCTCATAATCCTAAAATATCATAAATTCTTAAATACCTTGATATTCACTTAAAAATATCTGACTATTTAAGTTCTAACTTATTTATTACCAGAATCTAACTATAAAAATTAATACTAAATCATATAATTATAAACTGTAATTATTTTCTGTTAAACCACTTTTTAGATTAATTTAAAACAAAATGAGCCGGAGTACACTTAAAAATGACAAAGAGCTTTTCTACAATGAGACCCAGGTCAATGGATAGTAAAATCAAGTCTACTGAAGCTAGCTAAAGGTTATTTTGGGAATAGACCTAAGTATGCCTAATTTCTTTTGGAAAAAATTGTATAAAAGACTTCTAGAACTAAAACACATCCAGACCAAACCATGCATTCAACAGAGAAGGAGGTGTGTGGCGGAGGCATACTGAGAGAAAGAGAGAGAGAGAATGGAGAGGGAGAGGGAGAGGGAGAGAGAGAGCTGAGTGAGAGAGAGAGGACAACTGTGAGGGACAAGGCGGCTTGAGGCTGACGGGAAGGTGACGACTGGCAGATTCTATGGCTAACCTGATTACTTTTCCGTCACACGGTGGTGATCAACCGAGTTTGTGGCCTTCTCGGTTTTGCTCTGTTTCGAGAGTGGGAAAATAGGAGATGACGGGCTGAGTTCATGAAAAGGATGGTAGTGCACGGTGGGGCTTGGGCTTTGGTGTTGCTTGTTTACAGTGTGGAGAGAGGGGCTACGGTGCAATTGGGTGGTCTAGTTCAGCAGAGCCACGAAACGTGACACTGGGTTTCGTTTCGGGCTGTGGTTGGGGGGTTGCATGGCTGTTCCACGGTGGTCCTGTGGTTGACTCTAGGATGAGAGGAACAAAACAAGCGATGCTTGAGAGGTGGTGGCCGGTGTCCGTGAAGCGCTGCTAGTCTTGGTTGTCCACAGTGCAGTGGCGTGGGAAAGGAGGCTTCAGTGGAGGTTTGCGGCAACACTATTGCTTGGTTGATAAAGTTTACTTATGTATATATATAGAGATGGGAAAACCCTAGGGAGGATCAAAGGGAGAAACTGCATGAGAGACATGCATGGTGTGGAGTACTGAATGCGGAACTGATCCCTGGTGGCTTGGGCTTTTTGGGTCCAATTTTAAATATTTGGCCCACAACTTCGATATTGTAGCGTATAGATTGGGCCAGTAAAGCTGTTAAAAATCTTTTTCGCCAGTCCAAAAAAATATTTTCATGGTTGAAAATTTTAAAAAATACTAATGACCTTGACTCACATTCCAAACTAATCTAACTCGTTCAGTACTTTGTTCGGCCAAGAATGAAATAAAAAAAATCTCATGTCATTCATTAGATAATAACTGAATTTAACTCAATTATCAAGTCTAATAAAAATTCATATTCCATCAATATAAATCCTTCGCCTGTACCCTATTCTAAAAAAATATTCGTTAAAACTCAAGTGGACTTTACATTCGAAAAATTCGAACACGAGTTTCATGCTGGGCCCGGATGTTACATCCTCTCTCCCATAGAAAAATTTCGTCATCAAAATTTGCTGCACCTAAAGCAAAGTCTAAAATACTTAATCCATAATGACACATCTCCCATGATAAAGATAATCTAATAGTAATAAATATGTCACATCTTATATAATGAGATAAAAAATAGAGTAGTAGTGTGATGTATAGAAAAATTTGCAGAGAAAAAATTGTTGACAACATACTAATTAAAAGATCTTTTAAAAATAAAAGACCGAAAAAAAAGTTCCAATCATTTGAAAAAACAATTGAAGGAAAAGTAAGCCCATAGGCAAAATGTTGAAACACCGCAAGAAAATATCTTTAATTTAAACATGGAAAAACTCGAGATCAAAAGTTCGGTTGTGTTTGGATGTTGAAGTGAGTTGAGTTAAGTTGAGTTGAGAGGATAAAATATTGTTAGAATATTATTTTTTAATATTATTATTATTTTGAGATTTGAAAAAGTTGAATTTTTTATTATATTTTGTGTTGAAATTTGAAAAAGTTGTAATAATGAGTTGAGATGAGTTGGGAGGAGTTAGGGAACCAAACGAACCCTGTCCCTTAAAAATAACTGCAGTAGAAGTGATCTCAGGGCTAAAAGTGCCATCAAAATAAAAATATAAAAATATTAAAAATGACTGTTCATATATATATAATGGAAAACTAATGAATATATTAGTTACAAAAATGGGTTGGAAATCGGTCTAGTACCGATTTTTGTTTTTAGAATTTGGAACGGACCAAACCGTCCAATTCTGTCGATCTAACCGATTTTTGGTTTTATTTTTACAGCCCTAAGTAAAAGTCATTTTTCCTTTCTTCTCTTATTTCTTTAGTCCTCCTCACACAATGTCTTCTGCTCCTCTTTCTTCTCTCTTTTCTTTCCTTCTTTTGCTCTTTATTTGTTCTTTTTCTTTTCTTCTTCTTCTTTTTTTTTTTCCTTTCTAATATCTTCCCAGTTGCTTCCTCTTCTTCATTAATTTATTCTACCTCCTCTCTTTCTTTAATATTTTTCCTTTGTTCCCTTTTTTTACTTGTAGATTTATTTTGATTTTCATATTATTTGATAATTTTGATTTTTATGTCATTGCATGACTGAGAATGTATGTCGTTATATGTTAAGAGCATGAAGTAGCTCTTACTGAGAGAGACACTAAGACAAGTAACACATCATCATTCTAATAAGAAAAAAAAGAGCCGACCACATTCAAACAATCAGCCTCCCTGGTACGTGCGCTCATCTTTATCCCTCTCCCCCCTCTCTCTCTCCTCAAACCGCTTCAATCTCTCTCTCCTCCTCTTACCGCGAACTAGCCTTTGCAATCACAAAGGGAAAAAAATGCCCAATTACTATTATGTTTGAAATTAAGAGAATGATAACAAAAAGATAACCTTCTTTCTTGGGTAAGCATAATTTTCATGCTTTAGATTTGATTTTTAATATTTATTTGGAAAAATAGAGAAATGGAATACTATGGAAGGCTATACTTGTAACACCCCACTTAAAAGCACCTTCGAACTTGACCAGAGTAACCATGACCCTAGCCAAGTAGAAGTTGTGATCCTTGAGAAAAATGAAAATTTTGGAGTTTGAGTTAGTAAAGAAACTTACACTTTTGGTTTAGTTAGTATTTTTAGAGAATTATAGTGCTATATTAATTTTGGAAAAATGTGCCAAAAGGCTAATGGTAAAATGACAAGTGGCATATTGGAGACTTGCAACCTTGGTGGGCTAAGT